>NC_084588.1:1509428-1671928 GCF_033807715.1 Cololabis saira | reverse complement strand
ATGGATGGATGCATGGATGGATGGTGGGATGGATGGATGGATGGATGATGCATGAATTGATGGTGGGATGGATGGAT
The DNA here is from genome assembly GCF_033807715.1 of Cololabis saira. Classification (NCBI taxonomy): domain Eukaryota; kingdom Metazoa; phylum Chordata; class Actinopteri; order Beloniformes; family Belonidae; genus Cololabis; species Cololabis saira. Next base: position 1,671,851 of record NC_084588.1, on the reverse strand, counting down.
GGATGGATGGATGGATGATGGATGGATGATGGATGGATGATGGATGGATGATGGATGGATGATGGATGATGGATGATGGATGGATGATGCATGAATGGATGGTGGGATGGATGGATGATGGATGATGGATGGATGATGGATGGATGGATGATGCATGAATGGATGGATGGATGATGGATGGATCGATGCAGGACCCACATATCTATGAATATAATATCAGTATCCTGTTTACAGAACTGAAATTTCTGGAAAAAAAAACAATTCCTACATTGAAAATAGGTTTGCAAGAAAGGAAGGAATCAAAGAATCTTTGGCCTTTCTGCGATCATTGAACCCATTTGTGAATGTGTGAATCCAATGTAATTGGTGTGAGTTAAAGTTAAAGTTCCTGTTCCTCCCTGAGGAGTCAGATCTCCCAGCTGAGAGTTAGGAGCTGTCACATTTCTCCTGGGATGTTGTCACACATGAGAAGTGGAAACACGCAGAAAGAAGCTGTGATTTTTCCCTGAAGTTGTGGAGCAGGAAGCGGCGGAGTAAACACAGAAGAGACGGACTAAAGAGGCACATTCTGACAACAAAGAGCAGCTTTGGTTTCTTACTGTTGGTTCCGGAGCGGGTCCGGGGGGGCTCGTCCCGGGACGGTTCCGCGGCCACGCCGGTCTGTCCAACAACAACCACACACTTCCTGATTCTACAACAGAGGAACTTCCGCTAATCATTCCAAAATAACACCACACCCGCTTTATTAAAAGCGCCACATCCGGATGTTTTTTCAAAATAAAACTAATTCACGGGATAGGCGTCTCTGTAAAAGGCTGATTTATGGTCCGCGTTACACTAACGCAGAGCCTACGCCGTAGGCTGAGTTATGGTCAGTAATGGAGTTGAGGGGGGATGAGGGGGGATATGGGGAGTTGGCATTCCCCTGAAATAAAAATGGTCCAAATCATCCCCCCTGTAAAACTGCCCTCCCCCTTTCCATCCCTTATGTCATTTCATCAATGAATGTGGTTTTACTGCTATTTCAACATTTAGAGTCATCAACAGAAAAATTACCTATTTGACAATTTTCACCTGTTTCAAGTAAATTTTCACTTGAAATAAGTAGAAAAATCTACCAGTGGGACAAGATTTATCTTCTCATTACAAGGCAAAAAAATCTTGTTCCACTGGCAGATTTTTCTACTTATTTCAAGCGAAAAATCTACTTCAAACAGGTGAAAATTGTTGTTTTTTCCAGTGATGAGTCTTGTTTTAATTGTAATAAGATTTTTTTTACTAAAATGAGACATTTTAACTAAAAATAGGACAAATATTCTTATTTTGAGTTTTTGCAGTGATCCATGTTACTTATCCTGTGAAGGACAGAGTCATATTGATAAGTTCAGAAAAGTGTTTTTTATTGTTGTGTTTTGATGTATTTGATGTAAGCCCAGTGGATATTTCAAGCTTACAGAAGGCTGCATTTAACTGCTGCTATGTCATTCCTGCAGTATTTCTGCAGGTGTTTTGGTCACTGCTATTATTTGTAATATATTATATTATTTGTAATCAGCACAAATTATCTGTCCCCATATGATAAAATACACCGTCCCCCCTGATTTTTTTTTACAACTCGAGTACTGGTTATGGTTCTGCGTCAAAACGACGCCGTGCCTATGGCGTGTGGTACACGTCGACGCGTACTACACGGCGTCACTGACGGCGTCACTGACGGCGTGACTGACGCCGTCACTGACGTGCACCTCCCAGAAATTGTAACTAGGCATCGAGGCGACGCAGACCAAACGCAGACGAGAGGGCTGTGATTGGTTCACTTGGTAGCAACGCCTTTCCGGTTTCCAGTTTGAAGCAGTCGTGAACTTTCAGCGCTCTTTTCTTCGTGGAGAAGTCCGAAGGTTCACGATGGCGTCACGGCGACGGCGTAGGCTCTGCGTTGGGTTGATGCAGAACCCTAACTCAAGCTTTAGAGTCAGTAGTCATAGTTGCAGCTATAGAACAAGACTATAATAGTTAGTCTCAAATATAGCTTCGTGGTAGATATGCTGCTATAGGCCAATGCTGCAGGGGGGACCGACATGATCCACTGGGCCATGCATTTTACCCTTCTTCTCCTCTCCTCTTCCCTTTCTCTCTTCTCCATTTCCATTTTTATTTATTATAAATATCTCATAGCCATCATTTTTGTCCATCGTTCCTGTAGTTTCTTGTGCTGGCCCCCCTTTTTTCTTTTTTGTGCATGTTTGCAGGCCGGAGCTTCGGGAGCTGCGCGCTGGCCTGTGCACCCCCTCCTACCCCCTGTCATCCCGTTGCTGCCTCCACCTGCCTGCGCCCCCCCCCCCCCTCTGGTCATCCCGCTGCTTCCACCTGCCTTCTGTGTGCTGTTGACGTCCCTGACCCCCCAGTCTGGCCCTCGGCAGGAGGGTCACCCCTTATGATCCAGGTCCTGGTCCAGGTTTCTTCCCCCCGTATGATCCAGGTCCTGGTCCAGGTTTCTACCCCCTTATGATCCAGGTCCTGGTCCAGGTTTCTTCCCTCCTAAAGGGGAGTTTTTCTTGCCACTGTTTGGCTTAAGGTTTTTCTCCGACTAGGGGAGTTTTTTCCTGCCATTGTTTATGTAATAATTGCTCGGGGGTTTATGTTCATGTTCTGGGTCTCTGGAAAGCGTCTAGAGACAACATCTATTGTATTAGACGCTATACAAATAAAATTGAATTTAATTGAGTAGTATCATTACACACAGGAAAGCATCTAACAGTCAGCTGGGCATTTTTATTCAGTACCCTACACAACTTTAATTTGGAAGGTCATTCATTCATTCACGGGATTAAAACACTAGAGCCACAGTAATCACATAATACATTTTATTTGTTAGGTGCCTTTCATGGCACTCAAGGTCGCTGTACAACAATCAAAATATAAAAACACAATTTAAACAACAGAAAACAGCAGAGTTTGCAGCAGAACATAAAAGACAGTTATTGTAGGTCAAATGCCTGTCAAAATAAGTAGGTTTTGAGTTCAATCTTAAAAACTGAAACAGAGTCAATATTCCCGATGTCAGGGTGCAGGGAGCATGTCTGTCCACCCCATGGTGGACAGACATGCTAGATGGATAGTCAGGCTGATGGAGGAGGCAGATCTAAGAGACCGGGTGTATATATATTGATGTATAGGAGCGTAGAGAGGTGTGTGGGAGCAAGGTTATGGATGGCCTTAAACATCAAGTTTAAGGCCTACCTCAGTTTTGTTGCTGTTAAGTTTGAGGAAATTTGAGGAGAGCCAGGCTTTGATTTCCTGTTAGCAGACACAGAGGGAGGAGGGTGGGAAGGTGGAAGTGGGTTTGGAAAAAACGTAGAGCTGGCTGTCGTCCGCATAACAGTGGAAATGGATTTTATGTTTGCGGAATATCAGTCAAAGTGGGAGGAGATAAATAATAAATAGGATAGGGCCCAGGACAGAGCCCTGGGGGACACCAGAGGAGAGGGGGGATGGGTGGGATGTGAATGATTTCAACTGGATGATCTGAGTATGGCCAGACAGATATGAGTGGCAACAGTCAAGGGGAGTGTCAGTTATGTAAACGGAGCCAATCTGTCAAGGAGGATGTAGCGTTGGATGCTATCGAAAGCTGCGCTCAAGTCAAGAAGAATGAGGATGGTGATAGTCCAGAGTCAGCTGCCATTAGGAGGTCATTTGTAATTTTAAGGAGGGCCGTTTCTGTGCTGTGGCGGGGACGAAAGTAGGATTGGAATTGGTCATACAGGTTATTGTTGGAGATGAGCATGAACCTCTGAACCTTCTTTTCCAGCAGGTTGGAGATGGGACGATGGTTCTTGTAGTTGCTGGGTTCTGAACCAGGTTTTTTCAGTATTAGGGCGGCAGTAGCTCAGGTGGTAGAGCGGGTCGTCCAATGATTGGAAGGTTGGGGGTTCGAATCCCGCTCCGTCTCAGTTGCTGTCATAGTGTTCTTGGGGAAGACACCTTACCCACCTTGCCCCGTGTGAATGTGTATGAATGTTTGGTGGTGGTCGGAATATGGCAGCCACGCTTCCGCCAGTCTGCAGGGCAGCTGTGGCTACAAACGTAGCTACCACCACCGGTGAGAATGTTTATGAATGAATAATGGTCTCTGTAAAGCGCTCTGGGTGCCTTGAAGGGCACTATATAAAACCAAGCCATTATTATTATTATTGTTGGTGTAACTGCAGCAGATTTGAAAAATGGTGGGACAGAACCAGTGGTCAGAGAGGAATTGATAATGGCAGTTATCAAAGGCAACAGAGATTGGAAGGACCTGATAGTGCCTTATGTTCCTGGCAGAGCGCTCTGCTCTCAGAGTGCAGGTTTACTCGTAGTTCCTAGAGTATCTAAATGTAGATTTGGAGGACGGGCGTTCTGCTATCAGGAGCGGCGTTCTGGCCTGCGGTCCCAGTCCCCCCGCATCCCGTTGCTGCTTCTACCAGCCTACGGGGATGTTTGCTGTGTGCTGCTGACGCCCCAACATCTGTTGTATTAGACGCTATATAAATAAAATTGAATTGAATTGAATTGAATTGAATTGAATTGAATTGAATTGAATTGAATTGAATTGAAGGGAAGCTATAACCAGGGAGGATGGCAGGGGGTAAAGTTGGCAGGTTGATGGTTTGGATTTCCAGATGACTTCTGATAGATCTGCGGCAGAGGGGAGTTCGAGGCATGAGAGAGGTGCAGTGATGGGGCGTGGAGAACTAGTGGAGATGAAGACCTGGATGTGATGGGGGGAGACATCTGGGGGACGTAGTGTGCTGTTGAGCACTGAGAACAGGGCCCTGGTGTTTCCAGCCCCAGCAGTGATTATTCCAGTAAAGTATTCTGATTAGACTGAGGAGAGGGCATCTTTGTAGTGGAGAATGTGTGCATGCTACATCTGCTTGTGAACAGCAAATCCGGATTTTCTGGAAAGCTGCTCCAACTGACGTCTTTTGGCCTTCAGCTGACGTAGGTGAGGGGAGAACCAAGGGGCAGAGGGGAGAATGAGATAGTCCGAGTTTTGAGGGGGTCGAGTGAATTCAGTAGAATTTGGAAACCATGATTATAAAAAGTGACCAGCTGATCCAGGGTGCATAGGTGATTGAGGATGGGGAAATTGCTGATGCCTGCTGTGAGGTCTACTAAATTAATTGCGGAATGACATAACACGTGGCTGTTTGAATTTATATAGTGACAAACTCAAATTAAATGAAATCAGCATGTGATCAGATATGAGAAGATGAACAGGAGAACAATTGAAGGGAGAGACACCTGAGAAACATGTCCTTTAGAGTGGGTGTATAATGCATAATGGGATGTATTCGAATATTCATCGGGGAACACTGTAGGTCACAACATAGAATAAGTCTCTATGCAGGTGACATATTACTATAGCTAGAGGATCAGTGCAAATCTATAAAGGAGACTTCTAATATCATTAATAATGTTTCCACATGAGATTCTGACCACGGCGACTCGTTCTGATCTTATCAAAACTCCAGGTACTTACCCCCTTATCTCAATCTTTTCATATTCACTGCCCTCTATATCGCTTTAATTAGGGCCCGAGCACTTACAGTGCGAAAGCCCTATTGTATCTGTAGGAATTTTATTTTTATTTTTTTCCTCGTTTTTATTCTTCCGATGAAATGAGGGCCTTTTTGCCCCCCTAAACGTGCCCCAAAAGTCACCAAATTTGGCACGCAAGCCAGGCCTGGCGAAAAATTTGATATTTAACGGTTTGCATTAATGGGCATGGCAAAATGGCTCAACAGCGCCCCCTAGAAAACTTTGTACCTCAAGCCCCACAATATGGTTTGACGTACGTGCACGAAAATCGGTACGCACCTGTATCATGTCGCAACTTAAAGAAAAGTCTCTTGGCGCCATGGCCGAAACCGAACAGGAAGTCGGCCATTTTGAATTAATGATGTAATTTTTCCGCAATTTATGCCATTCCTTCGGCAGTTAATACGGCCCGAACCGTAACGTGAACCCAGGTGTGTTATACATTTAAATGTGCGTCTCCATCCTGCATTACTTTTCTCAGTCAAAAGCGTCACCATGGCGACGCTAGACGCCAAAAAGCGCGCCCCCCCTTCATCTGATTGGTCCATATTTGATAGTTCCTACTTTCTGCCATAACTTTTGAATGGTTTGACATAAAGACTTGTGGGTGGTGTGATCCAACTCGGTTTTCGCACAATAGTCCTTGAACAAAATTGGTGCAAATTAGCCCCGCCCCTTCTTCTGATTGGTCGATATTTGATAGTCCCTACTTTCTGCCATAACTTTTCAATGGTTTGATATAGAGAGTCGTGGCTGATGTCATCCGCTAAATGTCCAGGCCTGAAGAATCTACATGCAAGTCATACAAGCGCTTTCACTGCAGCCTGAACGTAGAAAAGGGTGCGAGGGCCCGTTCATCGCTGCTTGCAGTTGCAGCTTTAATTGGCATTGATCTTGCCATGAGTGAACTCCCATAATCCCCACCAGGACTCATTCGGTTCTTTTCCACTGGGAAACTTTACTCCATGTGTCCCCTTCATGAAATTCCCTCATTTCCTCTCATGAACTCTTTTTCAGATCTTCACGTACTGCATTTTTAAGCTTTAACATTGTGTTACACTTCTATATGTGTTCATGATTAGACACTCTCCAAAACTACCTAAAATAAAATACTTCCATGCATGATATGCATGTGTAAGATAAACTAATGGAATACTTAGAGTACATGAGAAACTCTCTCAGATATGGTTCTTTACTTTTTCTAACATGGTTATCATGTTGGTATCTTTGACACTAATCCCTAAATTCCCCCAAAGTTTCAGTGCGGATCCTCAGTCACGAACAAGCAAGAGAGTGAGCTAACACCATCATCTAAAAGCATCTGCAGTCACTGCAGGTCAGGGCAGAAAATACAAGAGTGTAGAAATGATTTAATTAAAGTAGCTACACCTACAGAGCAGTTTCACAGGTCCAGCGTTGTTGACACCTATTCTCGTAAAGGTCCCAACCTCATCATTTCAAGTTAACACCCACTAGCATTCCAAAAATAGGATTGCAGATGTTCAGCCATTTCCCAGTTAAGAGGTCATTACACTACAAAAAAACTACTGTAATTGAAATGACTGTTATACAAAATAACTACTGTAATAAGCTGTAATTTATGTTTTGAAATAGACAGACAGAAATAGACAAATAGAAATAGACAAAGACTGTGTGAGTCAGTAAGCAACTGTGGCAGAAGTCAGACTCAACAGTAAAACAGTGGAATGTGACAAGACTGTTCCAAGTTTATCCTTAAACATTAGTGAGTGGACGTGGTCCCCTACAGCCGAGGAAGCCTGTCTGGGCAGGATTACTGTAGAACTGGATTCATTTTTCATTTCATTTTATTCTTTATTTCATTCAAAAAATAAATCAAACATTCAATACAAATACAAACACAAATGTTCATAAATTGTGACTGAAAAGGGAGCAGAAAGAAGAAGAATCTTATCTAATCTGCCCCTTTTTCCAAGAAATAAATTCACAAATAACAAATTAAAAATAAAAAACCAACAACAACTAAGTAAATAAAAAACCCAAAATAAAATAAAATTTTAAATAACCGCTGTCTATGGGTATGTCAATCAAACTTAACTAACATATTTCATTATATTTACTTAACATAGAGGCTTTAATTGTTCTTTTGAATGTAATGTTTGATTTGGATTCTTTGTTTTCTTTATTCAGATTGTTCCATAAACTGATTCCTTTCACAGAAACACAACGTTCCATCAATTTAGTCCTGAATCTTGGTTTTTTAAAGCTATAAAGCTAGCTGCATCGTGTGGAATCAACTGCTCAGGGGGTCGAGATGAAAAAGGGCATGGATTGATTGGATCCCCACGCTCTCTCACGGCAAGGGCATGTGGTGTTGGATCCTGGTACTAGAGAAGAGTCCTGCAGCTCTCTCCTCTGGGACTGTTACAGTGTGAAGCTGCCACTGTGGCGTATGCTCACACACACTGCTCCTCTATCTGCTCTACCCACTGGTTCTTTACCCTGCTCTGCTCATCATTGGATGTGTGTTTGTGTGGGCCAGACACAAAAAGTGCTTTCATTTGGCTGCTTTGGCAAATTCTGTTTTTTTTTTACTCAGAAGCTGCGTACAAAAGTCATGTGAAAACCATAAAGTACAGAGTGAGAACGTGTATAGAGGGAATGCGCATGATGTCACAGATGCGACTTCACAGCGGGTTACGCCCACTGAGTGTCGGAAAGACTGAGTGTCAGAAAGACTGAGTGTCAGAAAGACTGAGTGGCAGAAAGACTGAGTGTCAGAAAGACTGAGTGTCAGAAAGACTGAGTGTCAGAAAGACTGAGTGGCAGAAAGACTGAGTGTCAGAAAGACTGAGTGGCAGAAAGACTGAGTGACAGAAAGACTGAGTGTCAGAAAGACTGAGTGGCAGAAAGACTGAGTGTCAGAAAGACTGAGTGTCAGAAAGACTGAGTGTCAGAAAGACTGAGTGTCAGAAAGACTGAGTGGCAGAAAGACTGAGTGACAGAAAGACTGAGTGTTAGAAAGACTGAGTGACAGAAAGACTGAGTGACAGAAAGACTGAGTGTTAGAAAGACTGAGTGGCAGAAAGACTGAGTGGCAGCGTAAACTTTCAGTTTTAGCAACTGGAAAACATCTAAAATGGGAAAGAGTTGTTGTGGGATCGACTGTACCCTTTTTACAGACTGCCAAAAAATAAGCTTAAGAGAGACAAATGGATCGCTGCAATTCACAGAAACAACTGGATTCCAGACACCGAAACGTGGATTTGTGGTTCCCATTTTGTATCAGGTAATGTTGGATTTTTGGGTAGCTAACGTTAAACGGTCAAATCATAAAGTTCGGTGTCCTCATCACTTTAATTTCTACAACAAATCCTACCTTGAAGTCGGACCAAGCGTCAAGACTTTTGTAAGCCTTCAAGCTTTGCTTCGTGTATTTCCCCGGCGTAGAAATTAAGTACATATAAATATCAGGAAACTGGATTGGTGTTCATGGATTTGTCCATGGACAAATATTAATGTCCATGGACCTCTGGTTCTTGGGATAACTGTACGGGTCACTGTCAAGTCCAACTGCCTTTAATTTAAGCCGATAATCAGCTGTTATCCCGTCTTCTCCACTAGTTGCAGCTGTTTTTGACACTCAATGCGAGTAAGGGGCCGTGGTCCGGTGGGAATGTGACGTCAATGCAGACCCTCTATCCAGGGATCTGCAGCATCACCGCCGGGTATTTTTAAAACCGAATATTTCCCCCCTCCGTTTATAAAATAATTTGTATCCACATTACATCGTTTAAAAAAAAAAACCCTTCCACACATAACCGAAGATCTGCGTTTTCGACCACATTCATAAGCATTCCAAACCTGTAGATCATCTGCGCCTGCCGGGGAAGCGCTTCCCCGGCAGGCGCGTCTGCTTCTCGGTTAACGAGCCTCCGTGTCCCGCCACGGAGCTGCCGGCAGGTGCGTCTGCTTCTCGGTTAATGAGCCCCCGTGTCCCGCCACGGAGCTGCCGGCAGGTGCGTCTGCTTCTCGGTTAACGAGCCCCCGTGTCCCGCCACGGAGCTGCTGGTGAAGCTGCGCCTCCGCGGCGCAGCTTCACCGGCAGGCGCGCATCCTTCTCGGTTAACGAGCCCCCGTGTCCTGCCACAGAGCTGCCGCGTTATCGACGCGTAGGGTACGGCGTAGGGCTGCGTCGGTGTAACGCAGCAAACGGTGGTCAAGAGCAGAGACCATTTATTTAATAAATAGCTTGGAGAACAGATGGTGGATCATCTGTAGTTCTGTAGTAAGTAAGTAAGGAAAGTGTCGATGCAAAATCTCATTTCTACTCTCCCTCGCTGTTCAAACAGCCACCGCTTCTAAACAATGGCGGAGGTCGAGCCGGCGGAGAGAGCTTGTTGTGGGCGTGGTTTCAGCAGTGGAGGCTGAACCTATGGAAATCTGCTCCTGTCGTGACGTCACGACGGGAGCAGATTCTAATCGGCTCAAAAAAAATCACGTGACACTGGGGGATTCTGTCCGGCGGGGGTCAGAGACCTTGCAGAAATTCATGGTATTTTGTCTTCCCTCTGCTGACAGGGTGAGGGGAGACCACTTTATATATGTTAAATCAAGAAAAAACTTGTTTTTCATAATATGTCCCCTTTAAGGTTGAATTCTGGTTCTGCGTTAAACCTGCGCTGTAGGCTACGCGGCTGTCTCTCCGTAGCTACGCCGTAGCCTGACCTGCACCTCCCAAAAAATGGAACTACGACCCAACGCAGGCTGTGATTGGTTTGCTTGGTAGCAAAGCATTTCCGGTTCCGGTGTTCTGCCATTTTTTGCTGCTTTGCCAAAAAATGCTACCTAATGGTTTTCTACCTTTGTAGAGCTACAATTTTACTGTGTTTTACTCCCTAGCCCACTTCCTTTTCCCCCAAGTGGTCCTTGTTGCTTGTCTGGTCGCCATTGTAAATAAGAATGTGTTCTTAATGACCTGCTTGGCTAAATAAAGGCGAATGACTGAATAAATATCAAATAAAGCGATAGAATTACATTTTTTTTTCTCTTTATCGCATAATGTTCACCAAGTGTAATGCGATTCATGTCATGAGTAGTGTATTTTTTTGAAGGATCAAATACTCAACATCCCATATTATCAATTTAGCGTGGCAATCAAACTTTGAAAATCGACTGTGCGCATGCGCAGAACCACAAGTAGCATTTCTCGGCAGAAATTGGCAGAACACCGGTTCGTGAAGCAGTAGTGAACTTTCAGCGCTCTTTTCTTCATGCGTGTGATTTAAAATTTTTTTTTTGATTGTTTTGGTTTTTTGCACAATAGTTGTCCTTATCTCTTTGATTCTGTAATGGGAAATTTTGGTATAACATAAATTTTGATCTTGTATGCTTTCACAAATCCTGTTTTCAAGTGAACATTCCTTGGCGAGGTCATGCTCCTTTGACACAGTGCCTAGCACGGTTGTCAGGGTGATATATATGTTTTGTCTTTGTTCCCAGCCTGGCTGAAACTATAATTCAATTCAATTCAATTCAATTTTATTTATATAGCGTCTAATACAACAGATGTTGTCTCTAGACGCTTTCCAGAGATCCAGAACATGAACATAAACATAAACATAAACATAAACATAAACCCCCGAGCAATTATTATATAAACAATGGCAGGTAAAAACTCCCTTAGTGGGAGAAAAGCCTTAAGCCAAACAGTGGCAAGGAAAAACTCCCCTTTAGGAGGGAAGAAACCTTGAGCAGGACCAGGCTCATAAGGGGGGACCCTCCTGCCGAAGGCCAGACTGGGGGAGTCAGGGACGTCGACAGCACACAGCAGGCAGGTGGAAGCAGCAGCGGGATGACCAGAGGTGGGGGGGGGGGCGTCAGCAGCACACAACAGTCATGTGGAAGCAGCAGCGGGATGACCAGAGGGGGGGGGGGGGGCGTCAGCAGCACACAACAGTCATGTGGAAGGAGTAGCGGGATGACCAGAGGGGGGGGGGGTGCAGGCAGGCGGAAGCAGCAACAGCAGACATCCACGTAGGCAGGTGGAGTAAATTTCCAAGAACAGGAAGCCTGAGCGTTAAAAAGCTGGAGGCTTTGCAGGTTAGACTTGAGATGACTGAGGACCAGTTGTCACTCACAAAAAAGAAAAAGAAAAAAACAAATTGAGATAGATTGGAAGGCCTTCGAAATGTGGCTGACCGAAGCAAAACGGAGGCAGATACCCAAACAGACCGCGCCCCAGTGTGCGAAGCTGGACCCGGACTTGGACTCTGTCCCACCCGCAGCACCAGGCCCTCAACCGGCACCAGCACCCGGACCTCAACCAGTTGCGCCCCTTTACCCCCCTCTGCCAACAACCACTCCTCCATCCTCACCCATCCTCAAATCTGAATCTCAGCCTTCACTCATTTCTCCAGCATCTCAGGAGATGCTGCAACTGGAGATTTAAACGATGAGGAGAGTGCTGAAAAGACTGACCATCAATTCCCCGCCTACACTGAGCCCCTCCCGACTCGGGAGCCGCAGCAGCAGGGCGCGGGAGACGCTGCTTCTGCGTCCTGTTTTGCTGCCAGCCCACCACAGGTTGCTGGATAAAGAGGACTGGCACAATGTTTACAGAGTGCGGGAAGAAGGAAGGGGAGAAAGCCATGGCCTGGAGGCCGGGGCGCAGAAAGGGGGGCCGGGATGGAGGAGCTGCCGACCGGTGCGGAAGATTCGGACACTGGGCTCGGGATTGTCGGTTTGTGCTGAAAAAGAACTGACTAGGGGTGGCAGAGAGAGCCGGTGGGGGTCCAGCGGACACGCGAGACCGGCTGAGGGATCTGCAGAACACGTGAGCACCCAAATACACAAATACACATACACGCAAGAACCTTGTTTTTCATTTATTGTAATAATTAATCTGATCATCGACTGTGGGATTGTGGGAGCTAATAATTTTTAACTTTTTGTTGCCAAAAAATGCAATTTTTTTCCACAAAGGAAACGTTAATCAAGCAGACAATCCTAAGTACCCCCTGACCGCCTCAAAGATTTAACAGGAACATTTAACAGCAATTTGCAGTTCTGGATTGTTTAGGTGTGTGTACACAATGTTCAAAGGGGAGGAAATCAACACACTCGTCTGTATAAGATTATAAAGTAATTTATTAAAAGAAAAATTGGAATTGAGTATTGTGTCAGGAGAGATTATTCATGACGTGTGGGTACACACCCCGCTGCTGTTGTAGCTGCTTGCCCGTAATTAGTATCCTCTCAGACGTGATTATTAATGAATAAAGAACTTACGAAGTTACGTGAACACAATTGTAAAATTAAATAAGTGTCAGTAATTTTACTCATGACGAACTGTTAGTGAGTTAAAGGCTTCATTATAATACTTTCGGCTGTTAGAACACTGTTGCAGGGGGCTAATTTATACTTTTTGTTTTATTCTGCAGCAGGAAAACTCTTGCATCACATGCCAGACTGGAACGCTTCATTCACGGTTAATTAAAAATGAGGTACAAATGAGATTAAGTGATATAGATGGACTAGAAGTGAAATGGATTCGACCTAAATCCACATACTATTCTGTCTCAGGTTCCGGTAGAACGCTTTTTTTTTTTCTCAGTGTTCCAGTGCATCCTGACAGTCAATTTTGGTTTGCTTTTGTTTTGATGGTAAAATGTTACACGTTCACTCGTGTGGGGTCGGCTCGACGTAGGATCAAGCAGCCGTGCTGATTTCAGTGACAAGGTTATGGTCCTGCGCCGACCGAGGCCCGGTGACGGGTTTCCCTGTGGAGGAATGGTGACGTAGAATTGTCAAATTGGGTTGATTCACCATTCGAATGGTTGCAGATTACTTTTGTGATACTGTATTTGACCCTGATTGTATGGAAATGGGATTCTTGCCATTGCGCATATGAGCTGTGTATGATTGGGCATTGGGTTGATTGTGACAAGCCTGAAACATATCAATAATTTTTCTTTATTTTGTCTGTTGTGAAGTCACGTACTCATGATTGACGGCTTCATCAGGTTGGGTTTCGTCCCGTACAATGAGTGCCCCTGTGTTTTTGGATACAGTGGGTCCCGCATTATGCTGAAATTGAGGCACTGTTGGCAGCAATTGCCCATGGAAAAGGCCTAAAAAGTATCAGACCCTGTTACCTAGACTGACGAGGCTGACAAAGCCTTCACTGACCTGAAACTGACGTTACAGACGCCTCCGATACTTGGACTGCCTGACTGTTCACAACCTTTCACCCAGACTGTGGACGAAAAGGGGGGTTACATGACCTCAGTGCTACTACAAGTTCTTAACCCTTACCCTTTTGCCAACAGCTGAGGAAGGAGAACCACACGACTGTGTGGCAACGATAACATCTATTCGTTCCCAAAGACCTGATTTGAGGGATGTTGCAATGGACAATGCTGACTTTGATCTTTTTGTTGATGGTTCTGCCTCCAGGGCTCCTGCTACGAGCAATAACTCTGCAGGTTTTGCTGTTTTGGGGCCTTTGTCCCCAAAACACTCAGCACAAGCTGCTGAGCTGGTGGCGCTGACAGAGGTATTTTGCCATTGGTGAAGAAACTAGTGGCTTCTGCCATCTCCACCGCTGCTGGGCCGGGAGGATGAGTGGGTTCCTTCTTTCGTGGGAGAAGAAGAGTTACTTTAACTTTATATTCTGCATTAATCCTTCCTCAAGCTGATGTTTTCATTTATGCTGTTTTGAACTGATTTTGAGCTGTTATGTCCTGTTGACAAAATGAGAGGGAGTCAAGCATTAGCCCCGTGTTACGAAGGGTTAATACATGGAGAGTTATGCCAGGGCATGTGTGATATTTTATTTACCTTTTTTCTTTCTCACATTTTATCCTACTACTACACAATGTTTTTGATTTTTCTTTTTTTTTTTTTCTTCTCCTTTTTCCTTCATGGACTATTGTGCTAATTGTGATTTGTTTTGTTGTTTGAAGTAGATTAGTTTATATTTCATTATGAGTCTTTTACACTGGGCTTACATCAAATACGTCAAAACACAACAATAAAAAACAGTTTTCTGTACTTATCAATATGACTCTGTCCTTCACAGGATAAGTAAAATGTATCAAAATCTTAACAAGAATATTTGTCTTATTTCTAGTTAAAATGTCTAATTTTAGTAAAAAAATCTCGTTACACATAAAACAAGACTCATCACTGGAAAAAACAACAATTTTCACCTGTTTCAAGTAGATTTTCACTTGAAATAAGTAGAAAAATCTGCCAGTGGAACAAGATTTTTTTGGTTGTAATGAGAAGATAAATCTTGTCCCACTGGCAGTTTTTTCTAATTATTTCAAGTGAAAATTTACTTGAAACGGGTAAAAATTGTCAAATAATATTTTTCTGGTGATGACTCTAAATGTTGAAATGGCAGTAAAACCACATTCATTGATGAAATGACAAGAGATGAAAAGGGGGGATGGCAGTTTTACAGGGGGGATGATTTGGACCGTTTTTATTTCAGGGGGGGATGATTTGGACCGTTTTTATTTCAGGGGGGGATGATTTGGACCGTTTTTATTTCAGGGGGGGATGATTTGGACCGTTTTTATTTCAGGGGGGATGATTTGGACCGTTTTTATTTCAGGGGGGGATGATTTGGACCGTTTTTATTTCAGGGGGGATGATTTGGACCGTTTTTATTTCAGGGGGGGATGATTTGGACCGTTTTTATTTCAGGGGGGATGATTTGGACCGTTTTTATTTCAGGGGGGGATGATTTGGACCGTTTTTATTTCAGGGGGGATGATTTGGACCGTTTTTATTTCAGGGGGGATGATTTGGACCGTTTTTATTTCAGGGGGGATGATTTGGACCGTTTTTATTACAGGGGGGATGATTTGGACCGTTTTTATTTCAGGGGGGATGATTTGGACCGTTTTTATTTCAGGGGGGGATGATTTGGACCGTTTTTATTTCAGGGGGGGATGATTTGGACCGTTTTTATTTCAGGGGGGATGATTTGGACCGTTTTTATTTCAGGGGGGATGATTTGGACCGTTTTTATTTCAGGGGGGATGATTTGGACCGTTTTTATTACAGGGGGGATGATTTGGACCGTTTTTATTTCAGGGGGGATGATTTGGACCGTTTTTATTTCAGGGGGGATGATTTGGACCGTTTTTATTTCAGGGGGGGATGCCATCCTCCCTCATCCCCCCTCAACTCCAGCACTGGTGGTGGGGATGGTTTTTCTTGTGTTTTTGCCGTCAGCTTGATGGTCACCGTCTTCACTTCGGAGTACTCGGCCAGCGCGTACTCTCCCCTGAGGGAACACAGAGAGCCAGTCAACACACGTTCAACAAGAACACCGGGAAAACAACGTGATGGTTCTTACAGCTCGCGTCCATTGCCTGACATCTTATATCCTCCGAAGGGAGCCTGGACGTGCAGAGCGTTGTAGCAGTTGATCCTTAACAAAGGGAAAGAGGTCCAGTGGTTAGTCCTCATCCTATCAGGCCTTAAATGAAATAACTGAATCCACTTGAGAAATGCTTGGAGCAGTGTGGATCCTGAATAAAAGCTCTACACATTTACTTTGGCTCGTCTCTCTCTCAACACACACGAACCCGAGATATTTCATCAATTTCATCAATGGTTCAATGGTTTCATCAGCTGGTTCTGTCTCCAACATATGTGCAGCTGAAAAAACCCCAAGCTCAGCTGGTGAGACGCATTCATATAACACTGACAAAAGTCAAAACTGCTTCTCTTTTCAACCTATTCCATGTGTGGAAATAAGGAAAGCTCTTAAAGCTATTAATCCAAGAAAATCTCCTGGACCAGATAATTTGGACCCTTATCTCCTGAAAACTGCAGCTGATTTTATTGCTGAACCCATTTCTCATATTTTTAATCTGAGCCTCCAAATGAATATCATCCCCACAATATGGAAATCAGCTTTTGTTGTGCCACTTTTTAAAGGTGGGGACCCAACTGATCTCAACAACTATCGCCCTATCTCAAAATTGCCAATTCTAGCTAAAATATTAGAATCTCAAGTAAATTTTCAGATAAAACAGTACTTGGTAAACAATAATATTCTGTGTGAAACGCAGTCTGGTTTTAGGGCAGGACATAGCACCATAACTGCAACGATGTCTGTGCTTAATGACATCTGTAATGCTTTAGACCAGAAGAAACACTGTGCTGTACTGTTTATTGATTTAACCAAGGCTTTTGATTCTGTTAACCATGGATTACTGCTTAAAAAACTCAAAGATATTGGCTTTTCTGACCCAGCTGTTCACTGGTTCAGGAATTATCTTACAGACAGGACCCAATGTGTAGCTACAGATGGGCACCAGTCAGACTTTATCACAATTTCCAATGGGGTCCCTCAAGGTTCTGTTTTGGCTCCTGTCCTATTTACAGTTTTTATTAATGACATTGGGAGGAATCTGAACAGTGCAAAAATCCATCTTTACGCAGATGACACAGTTATTCATTCGATCGCCCCCTCTCTTTCCCAAGCCATCAATGATCTCCAGTCTGCTTTTGAACAGCTCCAGACATCACTGACTGAACTAAAGTTGGTCCTCAACGCCAAAAAGACCAAATTTATGACTTTTACCAGAACCCGTTCAACCAACACCATCCATCCTGGTATACAAACTACAGGAGGAGAAACTATTGAAAGAGTACCATCATATAAATACCTGGGTATCTGGTTGGATGACAAACTGTCATTTTCAGAACATGTGTCTCATCTGGTAAAGAAACTGAGGGCTTTGCTGGGGTTTTATTATAGAAACAAAACCTGTTTTAACATTGTTGCCAAGAAAAAACTAGTACAGGCAACTTTTTTAAGCACTCTGGACTACGGGGATATTATTTATATGCATGCTGCCTCCTCAAAACTTCATTACCTTGATACAGTTTATCACAGTGCTTTGCGTTTCATTACCAACTCAGCGTTTAGGACACATCACTGTGTTCTCTATTCTCTGGTCTCCTGGCCCTCACTGACCCTGAGGAGACAACAACATTGGATTATTTTTATTTACAAAGCCATTCTGAATAAACTCCCCACATATCTGTCCAACTTGTTGTCTCCAGTTCACAGTGTGTACAGCTCCCGCTCTTCCACACGGAAGCTGTAGAAAGTCCCCAGGATTCATACAGAACTTGGCAAAGCAGCCTTCTCCTACGCTGCTCCCTGGTCCTGGAACAACATTCAGAACTGTCTTAAACTTTCTGGGCTCATCTCCTTGGGTGAATTCAAGGTTCTTCTCAAACAGAAACTAACAGAAATGTGCACCTGCTATTTTTAATGTAAGGTATTGTAATGTTGTTTGCACTGTTTGTTGTTGTTGTTGTTAAATTGATTTTATTGTTGTTTTCAATTCAATTTTCAATTCAATTTTATTTATATAGCGTCTAATACAACAGATGTTGTCTCTAGACGCTTTCCAGAGATCCAGAACATAAACATAAACATAAACATAAACATAAACATAAACCCCCGAGCAATTATTATATAAACAATGGCAGGTAAAAACTCCCTTAGTGGGAGAAAAGCCTTAAGCCAAACAGTGGCAAGGAAAAAACCACCAGTTGTTGTTGCACCAGTTAAGCCTCTTGGCCAGGTCTCCCTCGTAAAAGAGATTCAGTCTCAAGGGATTTTCCTGGTAAAATAAAGGTTAAATAAATGTTTGTCATAATAAACTTCCTCTCTATGAAAATACATGAATTCCAACGCATCAAGTCTGGAAGTAATTCAGGGCTGATACTGAGGTTGACGTCTTTTTAGTGTTGTTAAGACATCCATACTGTGTTATTTGACGCGTTAGATTTGATTTTTATTTTGTACATGTAAAAGACAACAATTAAAGATTAAAAACTAGGGGAGTTTTTACCTGCCATTGTTTATGTAATAATTGCTCTGGGGTTTATGTTCTGGGTCTCAACAACATCTGTTGTATTAGACGCTATACAAATAAAATTGAAATTGAAAGAGAAGATAAGAAAACAAAACAAAGCAAACAAAAAAAACAAACAAACAACAAAACAAAGAAATTCATACTTTAACACTTTATATCTTAATTACATGTGCAACAAGGAGTCGGAAGAAGTGTAAACTTATTTAATCCTACCCCCATTCACTAATCATTTATTAACACGTATTTATAATAACTAACTATACTATAATTATACTCACACACTAACCTATACTGTACATACATACACATAGTTGAGTAACCTGCAGAAACACCTGCACAAACACCTGCAGAAAAACCTGCAGACTCGCCTGTAGAATCACCTGCAGACGCGCCTGAAGAAACACCTGCAGAGGCACCTGCAGAAACACCTGCAGACGTGCCTGCAGACGCGCCTGAAGAAATACCTGCAGACGCGCCTGTAGAATCACCTGCAGACACGCCTGTAGAAACACCTGCAGAAACACCTGCAGACGCGCCTGTAGAAACACCTGCAGAAACACCTGCAGATGCGCCTGTAGAAACACCTGCAGAAACACCTGCAGACACGCCTGTAGAATCACCTGCAGACGTGCCTGTAGAAACACCTGTAGAAACACCTGCAGACGCGCCTGTAGAATCACCTGTAGAAACACCTGCAGAAACACCTGCAGACGCACCTGTAGAATCACCTGCAGAAACACCTGCAGACGCGCCTGCAGAAACACCTGCAGACGCGCCTGTAGAATCACCTGAAGAAACACCTGCAGACGCGCCTGAAGAAACACCTGCAGAAACACCTGCAGACGCGCCTGAAGAATCACCTGCAGATGCGCCTGTAGAAACACCTGCAGAAATACCTGCAGACGCTCCTGCAGAAACACCTACAGAAACACCTGCAGACGCGCCTGTAGAAACACCTGCAGAAACACCTGCAGACGCTCCTGAAGAAACACCTGCAGAAACACCTGCAGACGCGCCTGAAGAATCACCTGCAGATGCGCCTGTAGAAACACCTGCAGAAATACCTGCAGACGCTCCTGCAGAAACACCTACAGAAACACCTGCAGACGCGCCTGTAGAAACACCTGCAGAAACACCTGCAGACGCTCCTGAAGAAACACCTGCAGAAACACCTGCAGACGCGCCTGAAGAATCACCTGCAGATGCGCCTGCAGAAACACCTGCAGACGCGCCTGTAGAATCACCTGCAGATGCGCCTGTAGAAACACCTGCAGAAACACCTGCAGACGCTCCTGCAGAAACACCTGCAGACGCTCCTGCAGAAACACCTGCAGACGCTCCTGCAGAAACACCTGCAGACGCTCCTGCAGAAACACCTGCAGAAACACCTGCAGACGCGCCTGTAGAATCACCTGCAGAAACACCTGCAGACGCTCCTGCAGAAACACCTACAGAAACACCTGCAGACGCGCCTGTAGAATCACCTGCAGATGCGCCTGTAGAAACACCTGCAGAAACACCTGCAGACGCTCCTGCAGAAACACCTACAGAAACACCTGCAGACGCGCCTGAAGAATCACCTGCAGAAACACCTGCAGATGCGCCTGTAGAATCACCTGCAGAATCACCTGCAGACGCGCCTGAAGAAACACCTGCAGAATCACCTGCAGAAACACCTGCAGACGCTCCTGCAGAAACACCTACAGAAACACCTGCAGACGCACCTGTCACTAATGATAAGATCAGGTCAACTCAGCGTGATGATTAATACCCAGAAAAATGAACGTCTTCCTTCTTTCCAAGTCCATCATTCCACCATTCTGAGATTTTGATGAGAAATTATCTTCAGAATATATATTCCTTATTTATATTTCTTCATTAAAGAACTCTAAACCAGTGGCACCAAACCACATCAGCACAGACAAGTTCATCAATTTAATCCTGAATTTTGCATGAAAACGTTTGTTTTCTTTTTTTCTGCAAAGGACACAAAACATCTGACAAAACATGTCCCTGGGCTTATGGCGGAGACTCACCAGACGGTTCCCGTCTCCATGGCTGCAGACACAGACAGAGCTCTGTCCAAACTGGTGGTAAAGACTGCCGACACCAGGCCGAAGTCCGAGCTGTTGGCTCGCGTCACGGCCTCCTCCGCGCTCTTAAAGCTGAAGATACACTGGACAGGTCCAAAGATCTGGCAGTGCAAAGATATCAATCATCATCAAACCTATCATATCTAAGTATATATATTCTTAAATGGCGATGGAAAAGGGACTTTTACTGCAGGTAGCTGCAACATGTAACTTCATGTATACTTTAGCTAGTTATACTTTTCTGTACATGAACCCTGACTCAAGTATCAGCCAAGCATATTGATTTGGTAGCTGGTATACTACGTAAACGATCACGTTTCGTTTTATGAAATACATGTAAGGAGTGTGAAGATGAATGTGTGTTTTATGTGTGATCTTATGGTCAGGTACAACGTTAGGTAAAACATAAACAAATGGGAATTGAACTGAAAAATCAGGCAAGTATACACACAAGTCCACTCTGTATGGCAGGAAGAGCTTGTTGGGAGCTTTGACCATTGTCTGTGTAGTGTAGGTGCCTTTCCCTTAGCGGGGTCTGTAGTGAAACAGGACCGGAACTTCTAACAGCCGCTGCAGCAGGTCCATCACACTGCAGCGCCACACAAGAACCCCCGACCAAACAAGCGATACAGCCAGTACTGGAGTTGAGGGGGGATGAGGGGGGATGAGGGGGGATGGCATCCCCCCCTGAAATAAAAACGGTCCAAATCATCCCCCCTGTAAAACTGCCATCCCCCCTTTCCGTCCCTTATGTCATTTCATCGATGAATTGTGGTTTTACTGCTATTTCAACATTTAGAGAAAATCACCAGAAAAATAACACCAGAAACATAACTTATTTGACTTATTTGATTTTCACCTGTTTCAAGTAAATTTTCACTTGAAATAAGTAGAAAAATCTGCCAGTGGGACAAGATTTCTCTTCTTATTACAAGTAAAAAAATCTGCATTTGTAGACGGTAGAAAGTACTGGGATAGAAAGATTTAAAAGAAGGTGAGCGAAAAGTTGCGTGAAGCAGCATTTGTTTTGAATTTGGTACAGGAAGAAGAAGCGGAAATGATGGGAATTGCGTCATGACGTTCTCCGCGCGTCGCTGGTTTGATCCAGATATCCCAAATGATTAATTACCATGTAAACGGAATATTCCCAATGTGTCAGTAACCGGAATATTAGCAATAACCCAAATTTTGACTGCATATAAACGTAGTCTATAATTAGTAGGGATGTAAATCACAATTGTATGATGGTTTTATGTTTCCTAAAACCACAATATGTCCAGTTCTGTGGTGCTCCTGTGCTGCTCAGACACAACCGCCCAGCTGTCTCTTCGTTAGGTGGGCAGTAATCCAGACTGGAGGCGTCCACCTGTGTCTCCCGGAGGTTCTTACGTAGTACCGTAGTACCGTAGTACCGTAGTACCGTAGTGGTGCAGGCTGCACTGGAGAACTCAAAGAACATGATCCTCACAGTGCCAGAGTTATCACAATGATAACTTCCTTGTTTCACCAAAAGGCGTTTTTTGATGGGATCCTGCTATTATCGCTGGATGATGAACGGGTGCTTAACGCACATGGGGTCATATAAACGCAAGGCTTGTGTGAGTGTGTAGAACGGGGATGGATGAACACGGGGATTTTTGGCCGGGTTTGCTCCGGGTCCGTTTACTGATCACTGTGATTACTGTGATCATGGCAAATGCGCCACGCTGTTTTTTCAGGTTTGTGTGAATTAAAAGTAGCAGAGTTGTGGCTGTTTTACACAGTAAAACTATAGTACTACATTTCCATCAGATTCATCTGTACTGTGTTCAAACAAGTAAAACTATGAAACTATGTTCCAGCTCTGACTATCATAAATACACCAGACGTGCAGATGGAGGAGATTCTGCTGCCAAATGTGAATTCTAATGCTGGTAAAAGGACTGTTGTGTACAGGGCCATGTATGAGTGGAATTCATTTCCCAAACACATCACACAAACAAACAGCATAAGAACATTCAAATTATTAGTCAAGCAACATCTTTTGAATCAGTATAGTAACAATTATAGAACGTTGAAACAGAGATCACTCTAACAAGCAGCAGCTGAGACTGATTGTCTGACCTGCTGGAAATTGAAACATAGTTGGTTATGACTGTTGTTGGCTGTATTCTTTTTTCTTCTCGTTGTGACGTTCTAGACTACAAATGAAATGAAATTGTGGACTGCTTTTCAGACCTTTTGACGACCTCAGATGAATTTCTGGTAACCCTTTCTTTTACAGTACAGTAATAACTAGAGATGCACCGATCGAACGGCCCCTGATCAGGATCGGGCCGATAATGGCCCTATCGGTTTTGATCGGAGATCGGAAAATAATAGTTCAGAGTGGCCGATCTGATGACGTTTACAACAACAAACCCCCGCCCGCGCGGGCGTTCCCGCATCTCAGACCGAGCGGTCCTGAGGGAGCGTGATCGGCCTCGCCGGTGCGGGAGTTTTACAATGTCTGAAAACAACAACAAATTTGCAGTTTGTGAAGTGTGTCCAAAGGAGATACCATGAGGAGGAATGTTACAAAATAATTTCAACACAACGAAGCTGATAAGACATTTGAAAGTTTTTCACACGGACTATATTGAGTTTTCAAAGTTGGCTGCAGCAGAAAAAAGGGAGAGAAAAAAGGAGCGCGCAGCAACGGCACTAACTCAGTTGTAACACCTGTAACAGAGACTTATAAACGACAGGAAGAAAAATAAAGAACTACATCGTAAGGTAATGAATTCATATGCTTTGCTCATCAGCTGCTTTCTGTTCTAGAAGACATCGGGTTTAAACACGTTTGCAGCTTTGATCTGCGGTGCGCGCGGTGCGCGCTGCCGCGGTGCGCGCTGCCGCGTCGTAAATATTTCACTGATGAAATCCTGTCGGAGTTTTACCAGACTATATACAGTCCAAAGCCTCACGCAGGACGACAGTCGTGTCAGTCGCTTCAGGAGTGACATGTGGAGTTCTAGTGTGAAGAGTTTTGCTTCACTCACAAGAGTTTCCTCACACCCGGCGGATGCTACCGCTAAAGCTTTCACAAAGCTTAATAATTCATAATTAATTTTTATTTTAAGATTTAATTCTTCTTTCCACAGGAAAACTAAGGTTTATCGTTTGCAACTTGTATCCACTTTTAGAGAGTGAAATGTCTGCTGTTGTCTGTGTTGGTCACATGTTGTACATAATTATTACCACAGGAAAGCTGAAGCTACTAAACTACACTTACTCTTTGTAAACCGAGTTTACACCTAATCTCCTAATTTTTATACCTAATAATACAATGTCAGTGTCGTGTACATGAGACAACAATATTGACGAATTTATGGATTTTACCCTGTGATCGGTGATCGGCAAAATCGGGATCGGCCGATACTGGTTTTCGAGATCGGTGATCGGTGATCGGTGATCGGTGATCGGCCCTCAAAATCCTGATTGGTGCATCTCTAGTAATAACCAGGTAATACCATGGTAATTACGCTGTAATTACCTAGTAGTACCTTCTATTTACAAGGTAATTACATGGCAACTACCGGGTAATTTACCCAGTAAGTACTAGGTAATTATTACGTATTTTCTTGTACCATGTAATTATGTGTATTTACCATGTAATAACATGGTAAATACCTGGTTGTTTAAACTAAACATTACTAGGTAATTACAAAGACATTAGATGGGAACTATGAGGGAAATGACAGGTATTTACTAGGTTAATATTGGTAACTACCAGTCAATTTACCATGTAATTACGCTGAAATTACATGAATTATTTCTAAGTAAGTACCAAGTAATTACTAAGTATTTTTCTGCAAACTACCAGGAAATTATAACCTATATTTGAGGTAGTTACCAGCTAATTACACTTCAATGACCATGTAGTTACCTTGTATTTACTATACATTTCATGGATAACTACCGGGTATTTACCCATTCATTATTGATTTATGTATTATCAATGGATTGGTGCATGTACCCCCGAGGGGTGTAAATGACTCTATTGACCTTGTAATTAACCTGATAGTTACCATGTTTTACCTGCAATTGGCAGGTACTTACCTTTTAGTTACTTGCCCAGTAATTCTATTTCCTAAGTATTTACCCAATAAGTACAGACATTTTTACCTGCTTTTACTCAGTAATTAAAGTGAAACTGGACTGTAAAAGAAAGCGTGTGTTGTTTCCATAATATTACCTGGTACTTCCTCATTAAGTACAGAAATAATTACCTGATATTTACCCATTAATTAAAGTGAAACTGGACTGTAAAAGAAAGCGTGTGTTGTTTCCATAATATTACCTGGTAATTGTAGATTATAATTATAAAGATTTGAACAATCGGCAAAACGTCTGATAATTACCTCCCCTTTACCCCGCAATTAGAAAGTTCGACCACATAATTTATCATTATTATATTATACAAAGATGGTTATTATTATTAGTAGTAGTAGTAGTATTATTATTATGTATAGTATATCATATTATTATTAGTATAGATATCGGATAGTTGAATGGATGAATGAATGGGATGCCTGGGTCTGGGGCCCTGCACGGGTGTCGCCTTGTTGGGGGGTTCCCTCTCTCCGGGCCCGTCTCCGGTCCCCCCCGCTGCCTCTGCGGCGGGGCGCCCCTCTGGTCTTGGAGGGCCACTTTCGTGGGGGACGGGTGCGCCTGCCCGCGTCGGCGGCCGGGGCGGCTCTGTCTCTCCGGGCGGGCTGGCCCCCTGCCGGTTGGGGGTCGTTGGCCTGAAGGGTGAGGGCCTCCTGGCCGCGTGTCCGGCCCGGACCGAGTGGCCGGGGATTGCCTGGGTCGCGGTCCGCCGCCGCGGGATCCCTGGCTGCTTCTTCTCGCGCCGTGGGGGCCCCGCCCGCGGGCCCCCTCGGCCGCCGCCGGGGGGGGGGGGGGGGGCCTCGCAGGCGGTGGGTTGCCTCCCTCCTACTTCTCCCCTCTGTGGGGTTGCCGGTGGCCTGGGTTCCGGGCTCTTCCGTGTCGGCCTCTGGTCTCGCGGGTGGCGGGGTTGCTCCCCCCCCTCCCCCACTATAGATACACTTCAGGTGGAACTTTGTTTGGTTTATTACACACACACACACACACACACACACACACACACACACACACACACACACACACACACACACACACACACACACACACACACACACACACACACACACACACACACATATAGTCACTTAGTCACATGCATATACACACACACACACACACACACGCATGATCATATACATACACACACACACACATAGACATACACACTGGCTTGTTCACCTGCATGCTGGCTCTCTAGTTTTTGGGTTTAGGTAGCGGTAGCGATAGCTTAGCTCAGACTGCGACGATCAGATCTCAAGATTTAGGTCGATTGCTGTTATTGTTTTGGTTGGCTCCGTGCCGGTTTCGTGCTTTTTTGTTGCAGATTTCCAGTGCTTGACGTGTGTCTCCGTGTGTTCCTGCTTCCTGGATTGGCAGTGGTTGTCGTCACCCCCCCCCCCTCCAAAAAAAAAAACAAAAAAAAACACTGGGTTTGTATGTGTATATTTATGTATGTGTACGCATATGTGTGCGTATATATATGTATATATATTAAATATAGTAATAATGCACATATATATACTTTTGGTTTCTACCGTCATGGTATCAATCATTAATATGTGTGCAGACAAGGTAAAAAAAAAAAAAAAAAAAGAAAGTTCGACCACACCCCCTTATACCCCCTCACACACCACCACCACCTTGTAACAAATATGCCAAAACAGGTGATCTGTCAAAGACTAAATACACGTAATTACATGGTACAAGAAAATACGTAATAATTACCTAGTACTTACTGGGTTAATTACCTGGTAGTTACCATGTATTTACCTTGTAAATAGAAGGTACTACTAGGTAATTACAGTGTAATTACCATGGTATTACCTGGTTATTACTGTACTGTAAAAGAAAGGGTTACCAAATTTCTTAACTGTGCAGTGTTTATGTTTTGTTTTGTTATATTCTCATTTCGCTGTCTTCATTTTGTGGAATGTCTCTGCTAGTATTTTTAATTTGATATTCTTTTTATCTAGTGGACATTTATTTGGTTTGCTTTTATTATGTTATGTTTTAGTACTGCATTATTTTTAAATGTTGGCGGACCCCAGGAAGAATAGCTGCAGTCCTGTTGTAGCTAATGGGGATCCTAATTAAACAATTAAACAATTAAACAGACTGTAACCTCTTCCTTGGCAATCCGCATATGATCTTTGACCCTGGAGAAGATGGTGGGCTGAATGAACAGGTTATTTTCTCCCACAGCCTGTCCTCCATACTCCAGCTTGGCACCCTCTTTCTTCCCGCTCTCTATCAGCTCCATAACCTTGTCAAACTGACGCTGATCAATCTGATGAAAGTAAAGGGATGACAAACAGGTTAGTAACATCGGAACAACCTGTGACCGATGGCTGGGCGGAGAAGCAGTCAAAGGTGTCGTGTAGGGCTGGAACAATATATCGTGCCACGAAATTTCGCGATACAAAAACGTCATGATAGGTGTCGTGGAGGTGACAAACTGTAGAGCGATATTGGGTTATTAATATTAATCTATTGTGTTTACTAGTAACATCTATTGGTGCAGCGGGATCCCATGACGGCCGCACCTCGACCCGCGGACCAAAATCTCACTACGCTCAGAAGAAACTAGTACCGTTTTGGTCACGATCACGGGACTCTTGGGGGTTTTGAACTCTGAACTTTTACTTCTAAGGTGAGCATGAATCAATCTTTTTATGATGTAAAGATTGTGTCGTCCCCAAAGGTGGGAGGATGAAATGATACCGGGTTCACCTTACGACCTCAGGCTGGAGCAGGTGAAGCTCTGAGCTCTGGCAGAATACAAATAACAGTCACTTTTCATAGTTTATTTACTTTTATTTATTTATTTAATTTGTTAAGTTGTTAAGTTGTTAAGTTGTTAAGTGGTTAAATTTCTGGAAAAAAAAAGTCAAGCCATACATGAGAGAAACTATTCAGTTTCAGTGGCTAAATATTTGTACTTGTATGAAAGTGAAGATGCATAATGCAAACCTGACATTTACTTTTAGTTCAGTTTGTGGAAAATGGTTGGCCTGGCTTTCTCTTTAAAACTTAAACAGTTATAAAGAATTACAAACTGGAACAATAGGGCAAACGCACAGCATTGTTTTGTATTTTGTGTCTTTCAAATAAAAGACCATTTATTCCAGTCATATGTTCCTCATTCAAGGTTGTTAAAAAAAATACTGCTATAATATCGTATCGTTATCGTGACCTCAATATCGTGTATCGTACCGTATCGTGAGATTAGTGTCTCGTTACACCCCTAGTGTCAGGACACCTACCCATCCATGTTAGATAAGCTCAAACCTTTGACGCGACGGATAAGCACCAGCACGCTATCTTCAAAAATATGCCTAAAAAGAGTTTTTTGTGTAAATCAGTTCAACTGGCAAACATAACAACACTTCTCCAGGATGCCTTGAAAGTCTTTAAAGGGGACCTATTATGAAAAACAGGTTTTTTCTTGTTTTAACATATATAAAGTGGTCTCCCCTCAGCCTGCCAACACAGAGAAGGAAGAAAGCAACCGAATTCTGCAGGGTCTGTACAGCCGCCCGGATGAGCCGTCCAGTGTGATGTGACTTCTACGAGCCGTTCGGATTCTGCTCCTGTCGTGACGTAACGACGGGAGCAGATTTCCATAGGTTGTCCTCCGCTGCTGAAACCACGCCCACAACTAACTCCGCCGGCCGGAGCGTCCGCCATTGTTTGGAAGCGAAGTGTATCGAGTGGCTGTTTGAGCAAGGAGAGACAGTAAAAATGAGGTTTTGCATCAACACTTGCCCTCATAAAAGGATCAGTACCAACAGTACGGACCCGGCAACTGCACACGAGTCAGCGGTAAGTGAATTAAATTTTTTATGTTATTTATATTTGTCTACAAGTATGATCTTTGCATGGGCTAAGTATTTAGCTTAGCTCCGGTGCACCGGACCGGTGAGTGGCTCCGGTGTTCCCTAACGGAGTGTTAGGTAACACTAGAGCTCTATTAGTAATACATTTTTCTTCTGTTCATGGTTTCAGATCTTCCAAGCACCTGAATCTGTTCAACGACACCTTCAGAAGACGCACGGTCCTTCCTTGAGCAGCAATAGTGCATTAATGTTATTTATATACAACTTATGTTTTATTTTTTTAACAATAAAGTTGCCATTTGTGAACATTCAGTGTTGTGATTTCTTTACAGTTAACATGATTCATTTGTCTTGTAACATAAGAAATGAAATGATGAGGAATCAGAGTAAATAACTGTGGTGTAACTGTTTAGAATTCACTTAAATCTTCCTGTGTAGTGTGAAGACGAGGTGACCCGTTCCCTCTTCAGGGAACTAAAGGCTGATTTATGGTTCCGTGTTTCACCAACGCAGAGCCTATGGCGTAGGGTACGATTTAATGCAGGACCGTAATTCAGGCTTTAAGATCCATTTACACCATGTCCTAACTGCATGCGAGCGTCCAACTATCGCGTCGGGCTGCGTGACATCGGACGCTCTCTGTCCACACTGAAACCGTTAAACTCGCGGCCAGTTAGGACAGTCCAATACAAAAAAAATAAAGCAATGGAATTAATTTTGTCACTGACGCTCGCTCGCATCGCATGCGACATGCTTTAATAGCGTACGCAGCCGCTGCTCTTCTGCCCGGAGAGGCTTTGTTCCCTCCCCTGCTACACGTCATTCAGGCAGCCAATCAGCACAGAGCCTCATTATCATAGCCCCGCCCCCTCAGAATCCCTCATACAGAAGGAGGTTAGAAGCGGTAAAACTAGAGACATGGCCCACAGGCTGAATTTCTGATTTATGTAGAAAAAACAAGCTTTTGATTGTTTTTAAGACATTCAAGGCCTGTTTAAAATATACATTAAATGCCATAATAGGTCCCCTTTAAACCTTGTTGTTTTGCCCAGATTTAACCCCCCCAAGCCGAGGGCAGCGATGGAGCCCCAACACATGACTCAGTGGTGAATGTGGAGATAGCGTAGCATAACGGGTCAAAGCGCTTCATGAACATAGTCCGTCTTTAGTAGGACCAAGAAATCTGTCCCGGCTATTTTCAAATGAGCAGCAAGGATACTTTTATTGGTTTACTCCATCTCCTCCTGAAAGATTACAACTTTAAATGAACCGGGCTTGAGGCGTTGCGTTAAACATACACATGGTTGCACTGCAACACTTATTAAAAATGTCAAAGGGGGAGCATTTCTTTTCGGGGCGTACCTGCGGTCCGTGTGACGTCTGTAGGTCCAGCGGGTCTCCGATCACAATCTTCTTGGCACTTTCAATGCTCCGAGACACAAACTCATCGTGAATAGTTTCCTCCACAAAGATCCGGGATGCAGCAGTGCAGCACTGACCCTGGTTGTAAAAGGCTCCTTTCTGAAGTTCCTCCACAGCCTGTTGCACTGGAGAGGACATTGCATTCTTATGACCTTTGTGAAGGCTGTCCCTTACAATAACCCCATCCATCACAAGTGCATGTCCACTGTCATGTTCTAACCAAGCATTCTATATCACTAATCGTAAGCGTAGCACCAAGTCTTGACCCCCAGAGATGACTTGATGAACCTGTGGTCCCAATCAGTTTAGGTGACCAAACCAGGCAGAAAGATGAAATGTCAAGACACTCTCAATCATGGTCTTACACACAAGTTCTAAGGCCTGCTGACTGACACTAAAGCTGTTCAGCTTTCCGAGTAAATAGAGTCGCTGGGAACATTTCTTGTAAATATACTCTTGTGTTTCCAGAGAAGCTCATCTGGCAGTCTAGAACTGTGCCTAGATATTGTATCATATATAACCATTCTGTATGTGCGCACTTGTCCGTATGAGCCTTCCCTTTAAGAATGTGATTCCAGAACAGCAGACGGTGGACTGCACGTCCCACACTGTTCACAGCTGGAATTCACAGCTGGAGACGGTTTGTTTGTGATTGGTATGTGATATGAGAGGATTATGTAAAACTGCGTGGGAGGATAACTGGGTTTATTAAACACCACTGGGGATGAGTTTCCCTTATGACTAACAGAAAGTCAAATTGCTGCCTTAATCTGACCGATATCAGAGTTGTGTATACACCTTAGCCGTGCTGTAGTGGAACAGAACTGAAGCTCTTGAGATGGAGCTTTTAGTTCCAGATAATGCGTCCTAATCCAAGTTATTTCTGAATGTATAAGCAACCAACGCTTATCCGAGCTACCGACCGCCCTGGGACTCCTCCTTCTGGAATAATAACAGTCACGGCGTCACAACAACATGCTAACAGAAGAAGAGGGAGACTTTGCTGCATCTTACCTGCAGCTTACTATGTACCACATTAACAGAGCTGCTGCATCGTTAGCGTTCATTTTTTCGCATGTTGTCCTCCTTCGCGGTGGTTTACTAATTGTACTGGAAAATCGCCAACGTGAAAGTGCTTGTGGCACCACCTAGCGTCACGTAGTCGAATGGCCCTCACTCAATAATTCGATCGTCTTCTTGTGCATGTTTACTTGGATTTGGAACCTCCAGTTTAATCCTTAGCTAGACTGTTGCCTGATTTAGATCTGCATGAAACCGGACTGACTGTATCTTACATCAGTGGAAAACAAAATAAATACGTGTAAAAACAACTCCTAACTACGGAAACGTATTACATTCACTTGAAAAAATAATTCTGCTCTGTTCTGAATTAACCAGATACCTCACAACATGCAAGAAAGAAGTCTGTCATTCCCTTGAGAACTCGATGTCATGGGAGCAAACATGTCTCGCCTGTCCAGTTTAACCAGTTTTATTTTGCTTTCGGTTTGAAACATTGGGAGATACTCTTGTCTTTAAGTTATATAGATGGTATTGTTATTAGTTTGTCGACTTTGCGCAGGCACCTCAGGACTTTGTGGTTGTGAGAGCTTCTCGCAGGTTGTAAACAGAGCAGGTTTATTTTTTTTCATTAAAACTTTTTCTCGGAATTCTGAGATAATTAACTTGTAAATTCAGAAAAACAAAGCAGAATTTTTTTTTAATCCAAATTGTATCTCAAGTGAATGCAATACGCTTCCGTATCTAACAGCCTTACAAGTCAGCTGAAAACAGATGAGATGTCAAGTTAACAAGGATGGCTGTAGCAGTTTCTGTTGGGTTTCTGGAGCAGGAAGGGAAGCTGCAGATTCAGGTGCAGGCAGGTGGAAGCAGCAGCGGGATGACCAGGTGCGCAGGTGGAAGCAGATGCATTCGTAGTCCTCAGTGACGTGCACCGAGAGACATGAAGGGAGTACGTACACAAACAGACTCATCTACTACAACCAAGTTCCTTCAGCGTCTGTTTTCTCCTCAGATTTGAATCTTTTTAACCAGTGAATCAGCTTGGCTTTTTTGGAAGAGTCAGAACAACACAAACACAATTTCACAATTTCCTTCCTTCCTTCCTTCCTTACTTTTTCCCTTCTTTCATATTGCTCTCTCCTTCCTTCTTCCCTTCCTCTTTTCTCCCTTCCTTCCTTCCTTTTTTCCTTCTTTTTCCCTTCCTTCCTTATTCCCTTCCTCTTTTTCTTTTCTCCCTTCCTTCCTTCCTTCCTTCCTTCCTTCCTTTTTCCCTTCTTTCATATTGCTCTCTCCTTCCTTCTTCCCTTCCTCTTTTGTCCCTTCCTTCCTTCTTCCCTTCCTCTTTTTCCTTCCTTCCTTCCTTCCTTCCTTCCTTCCTTCCTTCCTTCCTTCCTTCCTTCCTTCCTTCCTTCCTTCCTTCCTTCCTTCCTTCCTTCCTTCCTTCCTTCCTTCCTTCCTTCCTTCCTTCCTTCCTCCTTTTCTCCATTCCTTTTCTCCCATCCTCCCGTCCTTATTTTCTCCCTTCCTTCCTTCTTTCTTTCCTTCTTTTCATTCTTCCTTCCTTCTTTCCTCCCTTCTTGCCTCTGAAACCAGATACACAACCATGCGAATGTGTCAAGGTTGAGAGCAGCGAAGCCCTGTGGTGTTCCAGATGGAAAATGCATGTGGGATTATGGTTTTTCCCTCAGAAGCAGGTTTTCAATTTGTTTAATTCCAACCTTCTTCTCCGATCATGGAGAGGTAGCAGTATAACGCAGTAACCTAACACGGCTTCTGTGACTGGGTTGTGCTTCAGCTGATGGAGAAGAGAGGAAAGCAGCTGGTTTACTCACAATCACAGTCAGCAAACACGATGCAAGGGTTCTTTCCCCCCAGCTCCAGGGTCACTCTCTTCAGATTACTGCTGGCTGCAGCTCCTGTCACCAGCTGGCCAACCTGCACGGAGTTGGAAAAGTGAGTGCATTTACCCACAATCACATGGAGAACGTGAACAAGCAAGTACCAACGATTCAGTAACTTGTGGAACCACCTTCAGTGGAAATCAGCCCCAGTATTTGTTTTCTGTTTGACATTATCAGTTCAGCTCATTCAGTCCAACGATATTCTGATGAAGTGACACGGTTGTAGTAAGTCGTCAAGGACTACATACTAGTGCTGAACCATTAATTGCATTTGCGATAATATCGCGATGTGATAAAACAAGATTTTCTAACAGCAAAGGCTGTGATTAGACCAGTCACGTGATCTGGTCACGCCACCCCCCCCCGCCCCCCCCACCCCTGATCTCTGCTAAGCAGAAACATCCTCTCTCAGTCTTTCACAGTCTCGTCCGTTTAGATACAACTTTCCAAACTTCAATCATTCTTCCACGTTCTTCTGGGAGAGAAGAGGCTTCCTTTGTTCCTACAATCTATCAGAACTTTCACTGTTAAAGCGGAACTGTGCCACTTGAATGGCTGCTAGGTTCTCTTTCAAAAATGTATCTAATTATCATTCATTTATCAACATGATGATTATACAGCAGAAGTACATTCTCATGTGTTGGATACCTCTGTGGAGCCGGTGAAGGCCACTTTGTTGATGTCTTTGTGGTGAGCAATAGCCGCTCCTGCTGTGGAGCCGAATCCTGGAACGATGTTCACCACCCCGGGAGGGAACTCCGCCTGCAGGAGAAGTCCAGAAAACATGTTATTACAGCAAACTGAGGTCTCTCATACCAGACAACAAAACAGGCCGGTACTTTTGCTTACCGTTAAAAAGGCGAATGCACTGGTTTATATTTAAGTCTCGTGCACTAAATAACTACAACATAAAAGTGTGAGTGGAAGCTTGGAACGGCAGCTTGGCGTGTTTCTGGGACTGATCGGGAATGCAAACGCTGTTTCAGTTCTCTGAGCTGCAGTACCGCAATACAGTACTGCAGTACTGCAGTACCAGTCCTCTGGCTGTACCGCTGGGCACACGCTTGGATGATACCACCCATCCCCCACCCCCCCTGGTCATCCTGCTGCTGCTTCCACCTGCCTGCTGTGTGCTGCTGAAGTCCCCGACTCCCCCAGTCTGGCCTTCGGCAGGAGGGTCCCCCCTTATGATCCAGGTCCTGGTCCAGGTTTCTACCCCCCTTATGATCCAGGTCCTGGTCCAGGTTTCTACCCCCCTTATGATCCAGGTCCTGGTCCAGGTTTCTACCCCCCTTATGGTCCTGGTCCAGGTCCAGGTTTCTTTCCTCCTAAAGGGGAGTTTTTCTTGCCACTGTTTGGCTTAAGGTTTTTCTCCCACTAGGGGAGTTTTTACCTGCCATTGTTTATGTAATAATTACTCGGGGGTTTATGTTCATGTTCTGGATCTCTGGAAAGCGTCTAGAGACAATTTTTGTTGTATTAGACGCTATATAGGGGGCGGCAGTAGCTCAGGTGGTAGAGCGGGTCGTCCAATGATCGGAAGGTCGGCGGTTCGAATCCCGCTCTATCCCAGTTTGCTGTCGTAGTGTCCTTGGGCAAGACACCTTACCCACCTTGCCCCGTGTGAATGTGTATGAATGTTGGTGGTGGTCGGAGGGGCCGTTAGGCGCGATATGGCAGCCACGCTTCCGTCAGTCTGCCCCAGGGCAG
The DNA here is from genome assembly GCF_033807715.1 of Cololabis saira. Classification (NCBI taxonomy): domain Eukaryota; kingdom Metazoa; phylum Chordata; class Actinopteri; order Beloniformes; family Belonidae; genus Cololabis; species Cololabis saira. The sequence continues at coordinate 1,637,259 of NC_084588.1, read as the reverse complement.
CTGTGGCTACAAATGTAGTTTACCACCACCGGAGAGAATGTGTATGAATGAATAATGATTTCTGTAAAGCGCTCTGGGTGCCTAGAAGGGCGCTATATAAATCCAATCATTATTATTATTATTATATAAATAAAGTTGAATTGAATTGAATTGTTAATCATGGATGTGACTGGAGACTCAAACAACAAGATCAATAAATGCTATTTTATTCTTATGAAGAAAATACGTGGCTGCTGTGAACATCTCTCTAGCTTGTTCCTCTAAATTATCCTCCCTATGACTTCAGAGGGCAGGATGTCCTTACATGGTCATATCCTCCAGGATGCATGGTCATCCTCCAGTTGCACAACAAGGATCAGGGATGTTTTCCAGCAGGTGAACCTGCTACTACGTCACACTAAACAGTTTAAGAGAGCTGCAGACCCGTGTGCTGGTTGTGGGGGGCCGTCAATCGTTCAGCATTTGTTTTCCAGGCCAGCAGCAGCTCCTTTTCTTTTTTATCGGTAACACTTCTCCTTTTTATGAACAACTCTCAGTTCAACACTGGACTTGCAGAACTACTGGAGTTGAGAGTGCTTTCTGAGTGTGTCACGCTGTAACCCGTCCGTCTGTGCTGCACTGCTCCCCTTCATGCCCCAACCAGAGGACTCCAGGACATTCATAGGACATGTTGAAAGCAAAATTAGCATAATAATTTGTGAATGTGTGTGAATGTGTATGAATGTTGGTGGTGGTCGGAGGGGCCGTTAGGCGCGGAATGGCAGCCACGCTTCTGTCAGTCTGCCCCAGGGCAGCTGTGGCTACAAAACGTAGCTTACCACCACCAGTGAGGATGTGTATGAATGAATAATGGTCTAAGTGTAGCACTTTGAGATTCATGAATGGAAAGTGCGTTACAAGTTAAATGCATTATTATTCATTATTAATACAGGACTGTCTCAGAAAATTAGAATATAGTGATAAAGTTCTTTATTTTCTGTAATGCAATTAAAAAAAACAAAAATGTCATACATTCTGGATTCATTACAAATCAACTGAAATATTGCAAGCCTTTTATTATTTTAATATTGCTGATTATGGTTTACAGTTTAAGATTAAGATTCCCAGAATATTCAAATTTTTTGAGATAGGATATTTGAGTTTTCTTAAGCTGTAAGCCATGATCAGCAATATTAAAATAATAAAAGGCTTGCAATATTTCAGTTGATTTGTAATGAATCCAGAATGGATGACATTTTTGTTTTTGTAATTGCATTACAGAAAATCACAATATTCTAATTTTCTGAGACAGTCCTGTTTGGCCACCTTAAAAAATGTGACCAGGCATCAATTACATGTTTTCTCTTGTAGGAAAAGTCTTTTCTGATGTTCTCGGCTGATCTGAATTAAAGTAACATCCACTTTTAGTCCTTTCCTCAACTGTTGATGTCCCGTCCAACCCTTCCGGTACTGTGTTCCTGTGATTAAAGACGGAGCCCTCCGCCCCCCACGTTAGTCCTCACATCTCACCTCTTTGACGAGCGACCCCACGTGGAGGGCTGTGAGGGGCGTCTGCTCCGCCGGTTTGATGACCACCGTGTTTCCACAGCTGAGGGCCGGGGCTATTTTCCACATGAACATCAGGAGAGGGAAGTTCCACTGGCACGGAAACAAGAACTGCATCAATCATCTTACCAATGAGGGAAAAAGCAGACAATTAAATCCAACATCTCTAACCCGTGATGTGAACCCATTGACCCCTCACAGAATGTTCTTTAAATCTTCAAAACAAGCAGTTTGCTGACAAGCATGCATGAAAGTCTGCCCCGCCCCTCTGCACATGAGCTGACACCACGTCTCCTCCAATCCCCCTCACCTCACAACAAGTGGTTACCCTGTATTTACCAGGGAGTTTCTCCTTCGCTCATTGAGCTGCAGCCTGCAGAGGAGCAGCAGCCTGCAGAAGAGCTGCAGAGGAGCTGCAGAGGAGCAGCCTGCAGAGGAGCTGCCTGCAGAGGAGCTGCAGCCTGCAGAGGAACTGCAGAGGAACTGCCTGAAGAGGAGCTGCAGCCTGCAGAGGAACTGCAGAGGAGCTGCAGCCTGCAGAGGAGCTGCAGCCTGCAGAGGAGCTGCAGCCTGCAGAGGAGCTGCAGCCTGCAGAGGAACTGCAGAGGAGCAGCCTGCAGAGGAGCTGCAGCCTGCAGAGGAACTGCAGAGGAGCAGCCTGCAGAGGAGCTGCAGCCTGCAGAGGAGCTGCAGCCTGCAGAGGAACTGCAGAGGAGCAGCCTGCAGAGGAGCAGCCTGCAGAGGAACTGCAGAGGAGCTGCAGCCTGCAGAGGAGCTGCCTGCAGAGGAACTGCAGAGGAGCTGCAGCCTGCAGAGGAGCTGCCTGCAGAGGGGTTTCTTTAAGTATTTCTGAGCCTAATAATAATAATAAAAAAAAAAAAAGAAATATATATATATATATATATATATATATATATACAAAAAATAACAAATAAATTATATATATATATATATATATATATATATATATATATATATATATATATATATTCCTCTGCAGGCTGCAGCTCCTCTGCAGGCAGCTCCTCTGCAGGCAGCTCCTCTGCAGGCAGCTCCTCTGCAGGCAGCTCCTCTGCAGGCTGCTCCTCTGCAGGCAGCTGCAGCTATATATATATATATATGCCTTAGGTTTTTACCAACATGGTATTAACCATTAATATATATGCGGACAAGTAAAAAAAAAAAAGTATTTCTGAGGCTGTATACTACAACAGTATAGTAAGGTCCTGTAATGATGGCTTTTAGTTTTGGTTCCACCCCAACAGTTGAAGTGGCCCCCTCTGGCCCCCCCTAGGAAACATGTCTGGAGACGCTCCTGGTACCAACCATGTCAAAGTTGCTTGTTCTGACCAACGTCCTGCCCGGCAGCTATGAAATATACATCTCAGCTCATTTTCCTTTCTTTTGTAAAGTCAGACGGAGGATAAGAGCTACTTTGTAGGGAAAAACTGTAAACTGTAACTAGAGCCTCAGCTTCAAAGAGCAACGCCAAATGTATAAATATAATTTATATAAAGAGAGCACACTCCCTTACTTTTTTTTCATAATGTTGAACTTACAAACTACTTGTAACCATCTGGAGGAAACAACCGGCGGCAGTTCCTCTCAACTCTTCTCAAAGTAGCAGCCTTGTTTCCTTTTTTCTTTACTTTCTTAAGTGTCATTGTTGTAAAGTGTTTCGTTGCTAAACATTTCCATATGATTCCCGTAATTCACTGTGAGGATGTGTAAATTACAAGCAAACAGATACGGACGGCTGGTGGTCTGAAACTTGTCAAATAAATGACAGCGGAGCAACGCTGCCATCTAGAGGCCGCCTGAGGAAACTCCTCTATAACCACCTTTATAGGAACATTGCAGTGTCTGTGTTTTAGAAATGGTGATAATGTCACGTCTGGTGTATGGTGTGGACCCAAACGCAGGAGAGCAGGAGGCAGGAGTTGCAAAAACCAAGGATTTATTCCAGAAAACCAAAAACAAAGCGCTGCTTTGCAGGATCAAAAGAAACTAAACAGGGATCAAAAAACTTGAGGAGGAAAAACGTGGCAGGAAACATGGAGGACAAAACAGTGCGGATCAACAGGGAACAAGGGAATGACAAGACCAGATATACACAGGGGATAACGAGACACGACGAGACACAGGTGCAGACAATCAGGGCAGATGGGACACAGGCGGGGCAAAACAGAAACTGAAAGGCTGGGGGAATGTCAAACCTTGACAGGTAAAATCTATCTGCCTATCTGTCTGCCTGCCCCCCCTGTCTGTCTGCATGTCCGCCTGTATGAATGAACAGGGGTGGTTACTTTTCTTTGATGCTAAAGATAAACTCTTTATCCCATGAACTCTTGGACCTCAAGATTGAAGGACTAGAGCCGGGGTCGGCAACCCAAACTGTAGAAAGAGCCATATTGGACCAAAAACACAAAAAAACAAATATGTCTGGAGCCTTAGCCTCAGCCTTAGAATGAAGACAACACATGCTGCATGTTTCTATATTAAATATAGTTGGGGTAGATTTTTTTTTTCATTATGCACTTGAAAAATGTCGAGAAAAAAGTCGAAATGTCAAGAAAAAAGTCAAAATTTCGTGAAAACAGTCGAAATGTTGAGAAAAAAGTCGAAATGTCGAGAAAAAAGTCAAAGTTTTGCGAAAAAAGTTGAAATGTCGAGATTAAAAAGGAAAGGAAAAAGGAAGAAAAAAGGGAAAAAGAAGAAAAAAGAAAAAGAGGAAAAAAAGAAGAAAAAAAAGAAATAAAAAGAGAAAAAAGAGAAAAAAAGAAGAAAAAAGGAAAAAAAGAAAAAAAAGAAGAAAAAAAGGAAAAAGAAAGGTCAAACATTTTTGAAAAAGCTCCAGGAGCCACTAGGGCGGCGCTAAAAAGAGGGTTGCCGACCCCCGGACTAGAATAATCGGCTCATGAGTGATGATGCAGTGAAGCCGCTGCTGGAGAAACAGCTGCAGCTCTCTGGGAATTCTGCTCTGCTCGACAGTTTGGTGGTGACTGTGCAAGTGCATGCTCACATACACACATGCGTGCTCACATACACACATGCATGCTCACATACACACATGCATGCTCACATACACACATGCATGCTCACATACACACATGCATGCTCACATACACACATGCATGCTCACATACACACATGCATGCTCACATACACACATGCATGCTCACATACAAACACGCATGCTCACACACACACACACACACACACACACACACACACACACACACACACACACACACACACACACACACACACACACACACACACACACACACACACACACACACACACACACACACACACACCAGCTGGTCTGTTGTGTAATTCAGTTCTGCTCACGTACATGCTTGTATGTGCAGCTACATTATGACCAAAGCTGCCCGGGACTTGAAGTCCGAGGACTTTCATCAAGGAACTGTCGTTGTTCCCAATCTGACTGTTCTGTATTTGTTCTTCTGATCGAAACTCTCTCTGTTTTTTTCTACACAACAGAGTTTTATTGTTGTGACTCTTGCCGGAGGCCATTAACTAAATAACTTGGGCAACAGATAGTCTGAAATTCTGGGAGTACTGGGAATAGAGGGAATGCGCATGACGTCACAGATGAGACTTCACAGCGGGTGTCAGAAAGACTGAGTGTCAGAAAGACTGAGTGGCAGCGTAAACTTTCAGTTTGAGCAACTAGTAAAACATCTAAAATGGGAAAGAGCTGTTGTGGGATCGACTGTACTCATAGATTTAGCAAGAAATCAGAGTTGTCGTTTTACAAACTACCGAAAAATAAGCTTAAGAGCGACAAATGGATCGCTGCAATTCACAGGCACCGAAACGTGGATTTGTGGTTCCCATTTTGTATCAGGTAATGTTGGATTTTTGGGTAGCTAACGTTAAACAGTCAAATCATAACAACAAACAAATCCTGCCTTGAAGTCGGACCAAGCGTCAAGACTTTTGTAAGCCTTCAAGCTTTGCTTCGTGTATTTCCCCGGCGTAGAAATTAAGTACATGTAAATATCAGGAAACTGGATTAGTGGCCAAATATTAATGTCCATGGACCACTGGTTCTTGGTAACTGTACCAAATATTAATGTCCATGGACCACTGGTTCTTGGGGTAACTGTACCAAATATTAATGTCCATGGACCACTGGTTCTTGGTAACTGTACCAAATATTAATGTCCATGGACCACTGGTTCTTGGTAACTGTACCAAATATTAATGTCCATGGACCACTGGTTCATGGTAACTGTACCAAATATTAATGTCCATGGACCACTGGTTCTTGGTAACTGTACCAAATATTAATGTCCATGGACCACTGGTTCTTGGGGTAACTGTACCAAATATTAATGTCCATGGACCACTGGTTCTTGGTAACTGTACCAAATATTGATGTCCATGGACCACTGGTTCTTGGTAACTGTACCAAATATTAATGTCCATGGACCACTGGTTCTTGGTAACTGTACCAAATATTAATGTCCATGGACCACTGGTTCTTGGTAACTGTACCAAATATTAATGTCCATGGACCACTGGTTCTTGGTAACTGTACCAAATATTAATGTCCATGGACCACTGGTTCTTGGTAACTGTACCAAATATTAATGTCCATGGACCACTGGTTCTTGGGGTAACTGTACCAAATATTAATGTCCATGGACCACTGGTTCTTGGTAACTGTACCAAATATTAATGTCCATGGACCACTGGTTCTTGGTAACTGTACCAAATATTAATGTCCATGGACCACTGGTTCTTGGTAACTGTACCAAATATTAATGTCCATGGAACACTGGTTCTTGGTAACTGTACCAAATATTAATGTCCATGGACCACTGGTTCTTGGTAACTGTACCAAATATTAATGTCCATGGACCACTGGTTCTTGGTAACTGTACCAAATATTAATGTCCATGGACCACTGGTTCATGGGGTAACTGTACGGGTCACTGTCAAGTCCAACTGACGCTAATTTAAGCCGATAATCAGCTGTTATTCCGTCTTTTCCACTAGTTACAGTTGTTTTTGCCACTCAGTGCAGTAAGGGGGCTGGTCCAGTGGGGAAGTGACGTCAATGCAAACCATCTATACTAGGAGTACTCAAACACAAATATTTATACCTACAAGGCCCACCACAAAAGTACCATTGGGTAAAATCCCACAGCCCCTTTGCTTTGCTCCTGGTCCTGGTGGGTGAAATGAAAACCCCAGGTCTTTTCATACCAAGCTGAATATAAATGACTGCTCAGAAATTCAACCCAAACCTGGAGACTTACTGGTATAATGGCTCCACATACGCCAACTGGCTCATGTTTGGTCAAACACACAAAGCTTTCATCTGTAAAATAGAAATAAAGGATTAAAACAAGAAGAAAAGGGAACATGAAGGTGGTCTTTGATGATCGTTTCTGCTCTATATCTTTTACGTTGCTGTCCAGCTTCTCTTTTAAAACGCTTGTCGAGCAAAAAGTTAGAAGGCCAGTAATATTCATGCTTACTTCATTATCTTGCTTGATGAAAATGATTTGAATCTCAAAATTTATTTAGATATTTTCTCTGTTGGTCTTCTGCTGTAAAAATGATTGTTGATGATGATGATTGTAGGCAGAGAAAAGTTCATGAAGAAACTGCTGCCATTTTTTAATATACGTATATGTCAAACAATCATCTAAATGAATCCATTCATGAAATATATGATACTGTGCTGCCAGCCAGAGCCCTGACCACAGCATGTGAGAGGTTTGATATAAGGGAACCGAGGGTGTTTAAAAAAACGCATTTGTGGATCGAGTCATGTCAGGGGAGTCGCAAAAGTCACACACAAATGCAGCGCATCTAACAGACAAAAAAACATTTGTAAATCAGGTTATATTTGTGTGTGCATCAGAAATACATTTGTGTATCTTGTCCTACGCATTAGTGAATTGTTCTGTGCATTTAATTGTGCCTCTTGTCCTGTGCATTTGTGGATCGGTGTGTGCATTTGTCACAAAATCATGGATGGATTATCCTGACCGCGCGCTCTACTAACACGCCACGGATGCCCTCACCTTCACGCACGAACAGGACACGTGTCCGTCGCCAAGCACACGGACATAGGCTGGAGCAGTGCTTTAAGTGGGCCGGTACACACCGGTGCAGAGTACCCGCACTTCTCAATATTAGCCTCTGGCGTACCGGGACTTTTTACGGCGTACCAGGACTTCTCATGAGCTCATAGTACTCTGTTCTCTCCTTGCAATTTGGCTATACAGTGGGTCGCCATGACAACGCGACTGCCCCTCGCGAGACGTTCACTCGTAAAGCCTGATTTATGGTTCTGCGTTAAATCGACGCAGAGCCTACGGAGTAGGGTACACCTACGCCGTAGGCTCTGCGTTGGTGTAACGCGGAACCATAAATCAGCCAGTGTCCGTCACTCATCTGCGTCCAGCAGTTTCCTGCAGCAGCAAGACGCTGCTTTCTGCTGCTCAGTTAACACAAAGTAACGATGGATATTGGGAAGTGGTTCAAGCACAACCACGCCAGCAAGTTAGACAACGGTGGTCATGAGACAGAGACTCCATCTCAACTTGACTGGACCACACAGGTTATATTTATTTTTGTTATATATTTTTCTATGTTTTATTTTCTGTTGCCACACTGAAAAAACTCAAAATCTTACCAGGAATATTTGTCTTATTTCTAGTTAAAATGTCTAATTTTTAGTCAAAAAATCTCATTACACTTAAAACAAAGAAAAACGCTTCATAACCGGTCACTACAACCGGAATCACTGTACAACGCTGCACATTACGAGATGTTTCTTTATTATATTTTACACCAGACGATACAATGTACAGCGTTGTACAGTGATATAAACATCGTATATATAAATATAATCAGATAAAAATCACATTACCGTTCCCGCTGTATGTTTAAACCATGGATGTAAACACTGTGGTTCAGTCAGCTGTTCGGTCTCTCTCTACATCCCGTGTGTCTGTCCATTGAGCTGTTACGCCGAGAGCGCCCCCTGCAGGTTTGGAGCACTTCAGGTTGTAGTGACCGGTTATGAAGCGTTTTTCTTTTGAAGATGGTTTCTTGTTTTATATAGTTTTGTGCTTTGCATCGTTTCTCTATTTGCAGCGTTTGATGATGCTGCATTTGTCTTTGTTTTTTGCAGCAGGTTTTTTCATTTGCACCACGTTCCTCTTTTTGTACCTCGTTTTGAGTTTGTGAATTTAAACCGTTTCTGTACTTGAAGCCGTTTTCCTTAACTGAGACGCATTAGGCCGTTGCAGTGCGTTTGGCCCTTGTCGGCCACCGTACTTTAGGGACCCCACTTGGAGCACTACATAACTACATAATATGTAATTTAAGGTGAACATACATCCTACAGATCCTCCCTGGACGACTGCATGAACTCACCTACAGACAGGCTCTTGCCATGAATCTTGTCGGCCCAGCCCGCGTAGTAACGGAGGGTTCTGATACTTCCCTCCAGGTCAACGGAGTAGGACTGCATGAAGGGCTTTCCGGTGTCCAGAGTCTCCAGTGTCTGAAGAGTCCGGAAAATAAGCATCAATATTCAACTCATTTCTTATTCTTCTTACCTGAACATAATCTGTGATAGAAGTCTTTCACTGCCTCCCAGTGGATCAACTACGGAAGAGTATTAGGGCCGGGCAGGAGAAAAGAAATTTGAGTGGAAGTTTTTTTTTATTGTGCACTTCGAGAAAAAAGACGAAATGTCGAGAAAAAAGTAAAAATGTCGAGATTAATGTTGAAATACGATATTGAGAAAAAAATAAAAAAGTCGAAATTTCGCCTTTTTTCTAAACATTTAGACTTTTTTCTCGAAATTGTACTTCAACATTAATCTCGACTTTCTCTCGACATTTGGACTTTTTTCTTAAAATTTCGACTTTTTTCTCAACATTTCGACTTTATTCACGAAATTTTGACTTTTTTCTCAACATTTCGACTTTTTTCTCGACATTTCGACTTTTTTCTCGAAGTGCATAATGAAAAAAAAATCTTCCTCCTCTTAAATATTATTATTATTTTTCTGGCCTGGCCCCAATACTCTTCCGTAGGATCTACAGAGATATTTCCTACTGATGAAATTTCAAACAGTCAAATTGGATTTTTGAGAGGGAGTGGCCAAAGTGTAAAATATTTGTATAGTTGTAAACCACAAAGTTGTGCGACCCACACTTGGACTCAAACGTTGGGGGAGCAAAATCGCAAGCTAGCTGCGGTTTTGGGACTCAATGGCAGGATTGAAAAAACTTTGGAGAAGTTGGAAGCTCGGCTTGGCGGGAATTTACCACAAATTCGTCTGTTTGGAGTCGCCATTGATGAATCAGAGATTTAAGGATGACGGAAAGTTACTGCAGCCTGCCTGATCCAAATGCAATTGTTTTATTCTACAACCTGACCTTGACAGGGCGGCTTGGCAGGCCGCTCCAGTCACAATCTCCCTGGAAGAACTAAAACAAGACGCTCTGCTCCCACTAGCCCTGCCCTTCCCCCCAGGACACCAGTGGACCTGGATCAGGACCAGGGCTCCAGAGTGCGACCTATTAGGTCGCATATGCGACCTAATTTATTAAGGTGCGAGTTAAAATTTAATGAGGTCGCTCCGGTGCTACTTGCAAGAGGACTAGTGGAAAAAAAAAATATATGTATATTTTTTTTTCACTCGGCTGTGTTAGTGCATTAATGGAGTGGTTGATAATACAATCTTACTTTCTGGCTCATTACTGCGAGTCCTATTTCTCGTCTCTCTCTGTCTGACTGCACCTGATACGGTCTGCGCACGTTACGTGCGTACACGCAGCGCGCTCAAAAAGGTAAACAAAGCGCAGTATGAAGCGGTCTATAGTCGATTATTTTAAGAAGAAAGATGTGCCAGAGGCTGGTGGAGGAGGAGGAGAATGGTTAGCAGAGGGAACGACAAGAATCGGATTCTTCTTCTTCTGATGAAGAGAGTGACAGGTTGGAGAAAGACCCGGGGGAGAGTGGGGAGAAGAAAAAAAAGTACAGCTTTCAACAACAATGGCACGGTTCCCGTGGTTAAGATACGAGGGACAGGCCCAGGCCCGGTTCTACGAGGGTGCATCAGCATTGCACCCTCAGTTTATGTGTTTGCTCAGTTGAAAAGACGAAAAGAAAACTGATAAATGCGCCCGCGTTAAGCCACATTTATGGTTCCGCGTTAAATCTACGGCGTCGGGTACGCGGCGACGCGCAAGGTACGCACCGTCCCCGCGTATCCTACGCCGTAAGATCTGCGTTGGTGTAACGCGGTACCATAAATCAGCCAGTGTCCGTCACTCATTTGCTTCCAGCAGTTTCCTGCAGCAGCAAGATGCTGCTCTCTGCTGCTCCGTTAACACAAAGTAACCATGGATATTCAGAAGTGGTTCAAGCACAACCACGCCAGCAAGTTTACAGGACTGTCTCAGAAAATTAGAATATTGTGATAAAGTTCTTTTATTTTCTGTAATGCAATTAAAAAAAAAAAAAAAATGTCATACATTCTGGATTCATTACAAATCAACTGAAATATTGCAAGCCTTTTATTATTTTAATATTGCTGATTATGGCGTACAGTTTAGGATTAAGATTCCCAGAATATTCTAATTTTTTGAGATAGGATATTTGAGTTTTCTTAAGCTGTAAGCATGATCAGCAATATTAAAATAATAAAAGGCTTGCAATATTTCAGTTGATTTTTAATGAATCCAGAATGTATGACATTTTTGCATTACAGAAAATAAAGAACTTTATCACAATATTCTAATTTTCTGAGACAGTCCTGTATATTAATGGTTATATTGATTTTTGTTGCTAGATTGTCTGATGGGTGAGGTAGCCCAGACTAAATGTAGCATTTTCTTGGTTCTGCAGCGATATTGCTGCAAAAATGCACTTTACCATAAAGTCACCTTAATTAGCCTAACATTAGTTAGTACATTAACATTACTAAGCATTTATATAAATTATATTATCCAACTTTTAATTTATTAACTAACTCATCACATTAATTAGCCTAACTGTAGGCTATATGTGTTTCCTATACATAATGATTGTTAATCTGTAAACAGTTAATTAATGCTTAATAATGTAACTAATGTTAGCAATGAAAAATATGGTGCTACCTAATTTGTTTTGGTGCTACTAAATGAAAAGCTAGGTGGCACCAGTGCTACCTGTGAAAAAGTTAGTCTGGAGCCCTGATCAGGACTATACCGAGCCGCCTGATAAGATCAAGGACCATGGCTGAGGAGTACCGTATTGGCCGGAATATAAGACGGTGTTTTTTGCATTGAAATAAGACTTAAAAAATCGAATGGAAGTCGTCTTCCATTCGGGGTCTAGACATTATACCCATTCGCAACGCTAGATGGCGCCGGATATCTTTAAACCGAATGCTGAACTTAACTCCCCAGGCCAAAGCGAACCCCTGTCACGAAGAAAAAAGAAAAAAAAAAAAGCGATAAGAAAGAAAAGAGAAGAAAATAAGGGAAGAGAGAAACTGGAGAAACGTAGCAACAATCTGGAGAAAAGTGGGTGGAAGATCGGCAGGTGAACCGGCAACTGAGGAGAAGTTATAATGCAAACTTCAAGATGATGATTTGAATGAGGCAAAATAACATGCTTTTTCTCTCAAATATATTGCTATAATCATTTGTTTCAGATGTACTGTAATTATTTACTGTATAAAAATTGAATTTGGTGTTCAAAAAGTATTTTCCCAAACTTGAGTATTGAAAATGAGGGGGTCGTCTTATAATCAGGGTCGTCTTATATTCGGGCTCACACACATACACAATGATAAATACACTTCCTTCACTCTCCAATGCCAATGCCACCCCCCCCCCCCCGCCCCCCCCCCCCCCCCCCCCCCCCCCCCCACCCACATACAAATCTCGTTACGATGTCGTTACATTTGTTATGAGTATGTTGCTTTTTTGTGCAGAGGTGTTTTTTGCACCTTTACACTGTGTATTTATACACAGTGTGAAGATCCTTTTTTCCCTCCTCCATCCCAGTGTCTTCCTTTCTCCAAGATGGCGCCGTAGAACAAAAATGGCTGTAGACGGAGTCCAATTCCCTGTCTGACATGTTCAAACTCGGCCAATGAAGCTGATTCTGATTCCACTGTGCTAAATAGTACGACATAGTAGCATGGAATTGATCATTTTCACCAAAACAATAAAAATATTATGTTCTGTTACGTTTGTAACATAGTACCAATTAAGTATGTACTACGTTTGTTACATAGTACATATTAAGTATTTACAACGTTCTATACATAGTATGTATTATGTACTATGTTTGCTACATAGTATGTTTTATGTATGCTCTGCATTTGCTACATAGTACTTAATAAGTATGTACTACATTTGTTAGATAGTACATATTAAGTATGTAGTACGTTTGCTACATACTACGTATTAAGTATGTACTATGTTTGCTACATAGTGCGTATAAAGTATGTACTAAGCTTGCTACATGGTACATATTATGTATGTAGTACGTTTGTTACATAGTGCATATTAAGTATGTACTACATTTGTTACATAGTGTGTATTACGTATGTACTACGTTTGATACATAGCATGTGTTAAGTATGTTCTACGTTGCTGCATAGGACGTATTATGTCTGTTCTACTTTTGCTACATCCTAAGTGTTAAATATGTACAGTACTACGTTTGTTAGATAGTGTCTATTATGTATGTTCTACATTTGCTACATAGTACTTATTAAGTATGTACTACGTTTGCTACATACTACGTATTAAGTATGTGCTATGTTTGCTGCATCGTACTTAATAAGTATAAACTATGTTTGCTACGTACTAAGTATTAAATATGTACTACGTTTGTTAGATTGTACATATTAAGTATGTAGTACGTTTGCTACATAGTACGTATTACGTATGTACTACGTCTGTTAGATAATATGTATTGAGTATGTAGTACGTTTGCTACACAGTACGTATTAAGTATGTTCTACGTTTGCTGCATATTACTTATTAAGTATGAACTACATTTGCTACATAGCACGTATTAGGTATGTACGGGATCTCTGGCTCCTTCTTCCCGTGTCGTGGGGGCCCCGCCCGCGGGCCCCCTCGGCCACCGCCGGGGGGGGGGGGGGGTTGACCTCGCTGACTTCTCCCCTCTATGGGGTTGCTGGTGGCCTGGGTTCCGGGTTCTTCCTTGTCGGCCCCTGGTCTCGCGGGTGGCGGGGTTGCTCCCCCCTCCCCCACTATAGATACACTTCAGGTGGAGCTTTGTTTGGTTTATTACACACACAATCACACACACACACACACACACACACACACACACACACACACACACACACACACACACACACACACACACACACACACACACACACACACACACACACACACATGATCATATAAATACATGCACACACACACACACACATAGACATACACACTGGCTTGTTCACCTGCATGCTTGCTCTGTAGTTTTTGGGGTTAGGTAGCAGTAGCGGTAGCTTAGCTCAGACTGTGTTCAGATCTCAAGATTTGGGTCGATTGCTGCTCGTGTTTTGGTCGGCTCCGTGTCGGTTTGGTCGGTTTTGTGTTTTGTTTGTGGTTTAAAAAAAAAAAAAAAAAGCATGTATTACGTTTGCTACATAATGCGTATTATGTATGTACTACATTTGCTACATAGGACGTATTAAGTGTGTACTACGTTTGCTACATGGTACGTATCATGTCTGTTCTACATTTGCTACATAGTACTTAATAAGTATAAACTATTTGTAGTCTAAGGGTCCTCTTAAGAACATCATACACCATTTGAGTGCAAACAGAGGAACCAGAACAGGAGAAACAGATCATGTTTCATGTTGTTTGATGCCATCAGGACAACCTGCTGAGGCCAGGTCTAACGTCTGAGGTGGACCACGTCAAGTACTTTGGCCCAGTCCCAATACTACCACTACCCCTACTTTTCATCCCTACCCCTAAATTTTGCGCGTTCCCGTGATGGTAGTGGTGTCCCAATTCCTCTTTTCACCTAGGGGGAGTGTGCTTATTTAGGGGTAGTGCTTACGAATCTGGCCCTTCAGAGCGAGAGTTTTCGGATGCTCCCTAGCTGACCAAGGGCCAGAAAAATTTCCCAGAATGCTTTTCGTCGTCATTTGCGGATTGAATAAAAAAAAAACATGGCGGACATTTCTTATTTTTTAGTGAATAAAATCAATATTTTGAATTAGTTTCTGCATAAAAATGCGTTTTGATTAAATTTCTAGCGAGAAATATATATTTTACTTTCATAATATTCACTCAGTGAATGTACATAATCACTCGCTTGCCCGTTGTTGCGAAGTCTTTTTCAAACCTCGCCTGAATAAAGGCTGATTTATGGCTCCGCGTTACACCAACGCAGAGCCTATGGCGTAGGTTACGCGGCGACACGCGCCGTACCCTACGCCGTTGGCTTTGCGTCGATTTAACGCGGAACCGTAAATCAGCTCCCAAGCCGGCAGCCGGCTGTACTCATCTCGAAATTTTCGGGGCAAATTTCTTAACAGGCGTTATCTGGATAAACTGAGCCCAGGTTGGGGATCTTAACGGTTACTTTTACGCCTGAAAAAATATTAAAACTTAATAAAGTGGCATATTAACAGCGCTACAGCTGAAATTAAAACAGCTTTTAGCTCTGGGTTTCCTGATATGGTGTGACATATGTGCAAACGTAACTACGCAGTCGCTTACGTACCCGAACGTAAACCACGCAGGGACGTAGCAGCAAAATTTAGGGGTAGTGCTGAAAGTAGGGGTAGGGGGAGTATTGGGACAGGGCCCTGGGAAGATTACAAGGGCCCTAAAAATTTGTGGCTTGAATTTTAGGGGTAGTGGTAGTGAGTAGGGCTAGTGGTAGAAAGTAGGGGGTGTATTGGCTTTGTCTCTCCTCAACTACAACAACTCTGAGGTGTGTTTTACAAAGCCAGAGCAACTTTGATTATTTTCCCCTCAGATAGCTGACTGGACATCATTGAGCTGGACCCCCAGGTCTTTCTCATGTACACTTCACATGAGGACTTCACCTTCCGGGCTTCTTGCCTGGACGACTTGTCTGGATTACGACTACGGCCGAGCCTTTCCTTCATCATGAAGTCAGGAAGCATTAGATAACTTTTTAAGAAGTCAAACTGAAGCTCAGGCAAGCTTTGTGAGGAGAAGCTGACTTGGATGTTATTCGTGTAGAAAGTAACCTGATGTTTCAACAATAAGGAAAACATAATGGTTACATGTAAGCAGAAGACGGAGAAGACACCAGCCCACAGCAGAACCACCTCCTCTGGTGTGAACTGTGTCCCTCGTCTGTCTTCTTCTACTTCTACTTCTAGTTCCTGGTGTTACCGCCAGCAGGAGCCGGTCTCTCTCCAGTAGGTCGGCCAGTCTGTGCAGCAGCCTCCCCCGGCCGCAGGAGTCCATGCTCCTCCACGGAGAGCCGGGCCGGCCGGCCGCCTTGGCCGCCTCCACCGCCTTATCAACGTCGGCCTGAGGAGACACCAGCAGAGGAACCAGGCGTCAGGACACGCGGGTCACTGTGGACCACGGGGTCCTGGGTCCTGGGTCACCCCTGAAATTCAGCTGCAGTTCACGTCCTGAGCCGCACACTCACTTATCCGGATCAAACATGACGAAATACATCAAAGCAGGGACCGTGATACACACACACAAACACACACACACACACACACACACACACACACACACACACACACACACACACACACACACACACACACACACACACACACACACACACACATAGCCGCACAGACACACACACACACACACACACACACACACACACACACACACATAGCCACACAGACATACACACACAGACACACACAGACACACAGACACACACACACACACACACACACACACACACACACACACACACACACACACACACATAGCCAAAGACACATAGCCACAGACACACACATCGGCCCGTTCACCTGCATGCTCGCTCCGCAGTTTTGGGGGGTTAGTTAATGGCGGTAGCCTAGCCTAGCCTAGCTGTGATTGGGTCCCGGGACTTGGGACAGTTGCTGCTCGTGTCTCTGCCTGTTCCCGTGTCTGTTTGTTTTTTCTCTTGCAGATTTCCAGTGCTCGTTGTGGCTTCCATGTGTTTTTTCGCGTCTTGGACTAGCAGTGGATGAAGAACCCTCACCCCCCACCCCCCCAAAAAAAAAAAAAAAAATATATATATATATATATATATATATATATATATATATATATATATATATATATAAATATATGTGGCATATTAATATAATAATATTATAATAATATATATTTATAATAATATTATAAATATATCATATATATTTTATATCAAAAATGCACATACATATGCTTTAGGTTCTTACCAGCATGGTATTAACCATTAATATGTGTGCAGACAAGGTAAAAAAAAAAGGCCTTTAATAAATGTTCATCAAGGCTGCTGGAAAAAAGCTAATTCTCCAGTCTAGACAGAGACTGGAGACAGATTCCTATCGGATGAGTGGAAGCTGTAGTTTTGTGCTACAAAGTTTTATTTCAACAACAACACCCACCTTCAAGTTCGAGTTTCCCCGTGTTTTTGCCTTTTTTTTTCTTTCTGTCTTGCTCCCTCCTGATTCGTGATGTCTTTTGGACGACATGTTTAAATGTCACCTTCTGCACCTGCCTGCACGCGCAGCCCTCTGATTGGTCAGATGTGGAGGACTGTCAGTCATTGCGCCGTCAAATGACAGGTCTCCTTTCTCTCCTCCGCCTCACGGTAGGACATAGGCTACAGTATGCGCATATGTCCTACCGTGCAAATGCGTTCCCTCGAGCAAAGTGTGGCCCCCGTTGGAAGATGGGGCCCTACGCTCAGCGCGTTTTGCAGCCTGCGGCCCCGGAGCCGCATGCGGCTCTTCATCCTCATTGTCCTTGAAAAAAAATCCCGAACATAAATAAATTATATTTCTGAATTCATTTTTATTAGTTTATTTTGTTGGGCAGTTATCTAGGAGTTTGAGTTGACGTCATCTAATTTTAAAATAACTATTTTTAATTTCTATATTTATTTTTAAAGCTGCAGCAAAATGTTTAATTTATATTAGAGTGGGGTAGTTTTTATTTTACTTTTTCACAGTTTAATTTATTTCAAAGTACGCCTAAAAATGCACGCTGCATTTCCGTTGTTATAGTTTTAGTGGTTGTAACAGCTGAAATAATAGGCTACATTTTAAAATAACTTTTAAAATCTCTGTTATTTCTTGCGGCTCCCGACAATTTTTTTGTAGAAGTGTGGTCAAAATGAGTCTTTTGCATCAAGGTGTATAAGAATGCTTGAAAAGAGTCTCCGTGTTCAAGCAGTTTACACACCAGATGCTGCAGAGACGCGTCCCCAGCTGCAGGTGCGTGTGTCCCGCAGGTGCGTGTGTCCTGCGGCTGCAGGTGTGTGTGTCCCGCAGCTGCAGGTGCGTGTGTCTCTTACTCCGTCCGCCTCCTCCACGTCGCACAGCTTGGCCCCCGTCGCCGGGTTCCGGGTGGGGAAGGTTCTCCCCCCGCGGGCCCGGAGCCACTGGTTGTTGATGAACACCTGCGGGCACGCAAGTGTCACATGCTTTAAACGGACACGCACGGATGTGTGTGTGCCTCTTCATTACCTTAGTGTGTGTGATCCGGTGGACCTTAACGGGCTGAGGAGGAGCCCGAGCCGGCCCCTGCTCCGGGCCCCCGGGCCCGTCCTCTGGGGCCCCGGGCCCGTCCTCCTGGGCCCCGGGCCAGTTCTCCGGGGCTCCGTTCTCCGAGCGTCCCGTCTGCGCCATCGCGAGTCTCCAGCGCAGTCCGCAACCAGTCCGGTCTGCCCCCTCAACCCGTCACCACAAGCTTTTATAAGAACCCCCGGCTCCACCCCCCCCCAGACTTGTTGCAGAATGAGATAGAAAAACGGAAAGAGCTGCAGTTAAAGCTGATGTTCTGCCCAAGTACCTAACTTCCACACAGCCCGGTCCACAGGGGCCACTCATGCCTGGAAACACAAAAATAAAACACCCGGAACTGATGAATTCATTGTCCGAATTTGTTGTTTTTAGTGTTAGGGTGAAAATCTCCAACTTTTCATGTCGTCCATTGTCTTTGGTTTATTATTTTGTTATTGCTCACTAGATTTTATTTTTCATGTCAGATATTGTTTTTGATCATTTTTTGTTCATAGCCTTAAGTTACATTGTTTTATGGTTATTTTTCAGTTGGACATTGATTCTTTATTCCTCATCTTCTGCATTTATTAGTGCATTTGTTGTCTTCATATTATATCACAAACCTAACCAATTGGATTTCCCCAGTTGTGGTTAGTGAACCACGTATTTAGAACAAAGGACACGTGAGAGACCAAGATAGAAGGTTGGGGGTTGTAGTTTCTTCTCTTTCAGGAAAAGCCGGTGTCGGATTGGACAAAGAGACAAGTCTCCAAGATCAGTCAACCACGGGAGTCTAAACCACGCCCTCTCCACCTCCACCTATATAGCATAAAAGTTTACGCGTTAGCCATGTGGTCGTGGTCTTTTTATATTTCACCTGAGATCCAGTCGACATTAATCGCCTCCGGATTAGTGGGTGCTGAACCGTGAGCTCATGTATTCTGTACAATAAACACTTCTGTTGAATTTTGATCAGATCAGGTCTTCCTTCCAATTTTTCAACATCCATCCATCCATCCATCCATCCATCCATCCATCCATCCATCCATCCATCCATCCATCCATCCATCCATCCATCCATCCATCCATCCATCCATCCATCCATCCTCCCCTCTTATCAGCCCCCCTAACACAGTCTCCAGGTCCGAGCACCACGAAGGCCGCGCCGCTCACTTGGATGCACCGTGCCGGGATTCCCACTCTCTTCCCATTTCACTCATGGGGAGAATTGCCACCACCAAAATGATGGTTTTACTAAAAATAATTTATCTTTTTTCAATGATACCCTTCAAGCCCCCTTCTTCTTGGTTTAAGTCACTGGACTCAGATGTATCAAAATTTCTATGGAAAAATAAAACATCACGTACATCACGTAAACTAGAGACTGTGGAGGTTTAGACTTAGCCAACTTCCAGTATTACTTCTTAGTTAATACGTTACAGTATATCTTAAAATGGTGCACAAGTCCCCCACTAGATAGTCAATGGCTGGATTCAGTGTTTTGTGTCACAGTGGTACTCAGTGGTACACAGTGGAATGGGCGCTGGAGCACCCATTCTCAGGTTTCTATGTTCTTTGTCGTGGATGTGAATGGATGACTGTTTTTACCATCTCCCGCTCCACACTGGGGGCTCTGACAGCGGTGGGGGCCCACTCCTGGGGGTGCAGGCCCCCCCACCCCAGAGTGGCCTGTGGGGAACGTGGGTGCCTATTTGGGCCAGTACCTCTGGCCCTGCCTCCTGGCTGCATGCTCCTCTCCTCCTCCTGCTCCTCTACATGACTCACCCACACATTCACTTAGATCCGAGGGGTTGGGGGGTCTGGGGCATGGGGGACACTGTCTTACATACTCCGGGACTGCCTGCTCCTCAGTTTTTAATAACATCTTAGACATCTCAACAGATATACACCTGACAAGGACACTTGCACATAGGGTCTTTGGAGGGGGGGCACTGTTTATTACTGCAACGCAGTTTAAAAATCTAGTAAGATTAGATATCTCAGTTTTCTTAAATGAGAAGAGGAGCTGAATGTCGTCTGCATAGAAGTGATATGTGATATTAAAACTGCGTATGATGGTCGTTAAGGTAGAATATAGAGAGTAAATACTATTGGCCACAGCACTGATCCCTGAGGGACACCAAAGGTCATGGGTGAAGGATCAGAGAAAAACCCCACAAAAAAGACAGCAAAACTGCTGTCCTTAGTATCCCACTGCTTGCTTCCACCTGTCTGTGTCTGTGTATATGTCTGCTATATGCTTGCTGACTTCCTGGCCTGAATTGAAAATTTAATTTATGGCGCTTTTACACTAGAACCTACTCAGCTCTACTCAACTCAGCTCGGCTCGACTCAACTCGGCCAAATTTCTTTTCAATAACGATTCATCTGGGCAGAAGTAGGAGGTTGGAGCGAAGCTGCTGTGACGTATTTGATTGTGTGATCTAAACGAAGAAAACAACAACACTAAAGATGTAGAACCTGGAGGAGATGATAGATGTGCTGCTGGGTCTGTGGCTTGTGTTCCATATCAAGTTAAAAATGAGAGTTTGTCCTCTCCTTAATGGTTTCTGGTTAAGCATCTATGATTGGTTTTCAAAGGTTTACTCAAAAGACTTTCCCCTGGACCCTAAACTAGCTCTCTTTGGATGTTCAGAACCTTCTTGGATTACACTCTTGAGGAACAACAGACGCTGATGCTCGGAATGGTTGTGGCTAAGAAAATAATCTTATTGGACTGGAAAACACCTTCCCCTCCTTGTTTCAAGAAATGGCTTAATGAAATGATCTCCATTATACATTTGGAAAAAACATGTTTCTTTGGATCCATATTAAGCCACAGGTTTCTGAAGGTGTGGGGTCCATTTCTGAACTCTATTAGAATGAACTAGCTAGACTGGGGCAAGTCTCCCACACTAATATGATCTGATAGCAGCCCTTTTTTTCTCTTTCTTTCTATGTGTTTGTGTTATTTGTTGTCTTGATGTGTTTTGTTACTGTGTTGGTTTTTTGTATATGGATGTACATGTATTCGTGTGGGTGGGGAGAGGTTGTGGGTGGGGGGTGGTAAGATGGAGAAAATAGCACTAGATATGATGCAAACTATCAGGAAGTGTACTGTAGAATATTTAAGTTTTGTATGTTCAATGAACTGAATTTGTGAGTTTGTATCTTATTTTTCTGACATGTACCATGCATCCGGTAAATTCTTACAGTGCTCACAATAAATATATATATATATATATATATATATATATATATATATATATATATATATATATATATATATATATATATAAAAAAGAGACTGAGAAGCTTTTCTTTTTTTTTTGTTTGTCTCTGTGCTGCTGAAAGTCAGCTGGAGCCGTGAGCAGCTATGAAGAGACAGAGCTCCTGGTAGATCTGGTCGTTCATTATCTCCGTCTAGATCCCTTTTTAATTCTCTCCTCAGCACCAGGTTTATGAACATCTGCACCTCAGAGTTGGACCATGAAACAGACTTTTGCTGCAATTGCTGGTTGAATAAAATTAACAAGAAGCTGCAGAGTCGTTCTTTCACTGATTTCCTCCTCCTGACTCAGACGTCTGACTCCAACCCCCCGACCAATCGGTGACCTGTAGTGTGATGACTCAGCACGCCTCGACCCCCTAGTGGAGAAGCGCAGAACGCGAAGGCGAGGCGAGTGGAGTCAGGCTGAGTAGGTAGTGGAAATCCAACCCCAGTCTGACCCTTCTGATCTTGTGGCCCTCCCCGTAGCAGCTGTGGTCCTAAACAACCAGGCCTATTCCAGATAAAGCAGGTGTAATAAAAATGAGTACATAAAACAGTATGAGTACAATAAACACACAAAAAACAACCTTTAGGATCATTTCAAAATAAATGGCTGATTCTGACTGTTTATAATGATCAAATTAATCTATAAGTACTAATACAGTTCATCCAAAGCATCTTTAATTTTAAAACAAATCTCAACAAAGTTTGCTTGCATTTCTACTACTCTTTGGTCCCTCCTTGAGCCCAACTGTCCAAGTTTACCACAAATACAACACTCATCTGATTCTCCTATTCTAAAAGGTTACAGTTTGAATTTTAAACACAGCAGTTTAAGCTAAACATGGTTTTATAGAATTCAAATGATACTCGAATGAATTAACAAAATGTTGCATGTAGTTGTTTTACACGCGAAAAAACATACATGGTTGGGATGTTATAAAATTTGGTTAATGATATAAAAGGAAAAAGTTGCTCGTGGGTATGGGTGACTGGACACAGTCTCAGCTTTCTTTTTGGCAAACTATTTAGCCAGGGTTTCATCACCGGTGCAGGCTTTGACATCAACATCCATTCAGTGTAGAGTGCTCTGTGAGCTCAGTTTGCGAGGGGAGATGTGTCTACCCATCAGCCCTCTGTCATCCCCGCCCTCACAGGCTGACAGATCTGAGCTAGCAGGTCTTTGATGTCGGGAAGAGATCCTTACTCCTGGCCGTTTCTCACCAATTCACATAAATCTGCCCACTGTTAGAGTGAGTAAGAGGCTGCTTTGTGTTTACGGATTAAAGTCATTTGCAAGTTTATTCACCAATAGTGTTAAGTGTAAAGACTTTTATACGTTGCAGTCCAGTCACTCAAGTGCAGCTTGGGGAAAAAAAGCCACTTAGTCTTTCTTGCTATTTTACTGTAATATTTACTACTGGGTATTAAAAACAACAACAACAAACTATATCACACAGGAAACTCCTTATGTGTAGAACATCAACAAGTTTTCAAGTTCAGGAAAATAGTTTTACAAGAAAAAAACTGTTCATATTTTATATGTACAAGGGACTTTTCTAAACCAGGAAATACCCAGCTTCTTGATCCAATCATTACACAACCAGATTTCACTCACCTGCAGTGGGAAGACCTTTGCAGGACTGACTGAATTCAGACACTTATCTAACAATATTCTGGTTCCTACTCCAGGAGTCTTTGACAGTGCACTAGATGGGCAACGGAAACAATGAACTTGAGATTGGTGGATGCCAACGGGTTTCATGACTGTTGTAGAGGTTTAAATAAGAACTTGAGATACTTGCTTATGGCTTACTCTTAGGGTTGCCAACATCCAGATTTGCAAATGAGGGACACCTCCTGGCCGCCCGCCACAGGCAGGCGGGCGAAAAATTTGGGGGTTTTTGGGGGTCAAAAACGCATAAATAACAGCATTTTGGCACAATACCTATAACAGACTATACAAACACATTAGGCTACTGTATTACACTAAATACACTTACAATAACAAGATTGTAATAACACCTCATGATCAGTTTGATCAGTTTTGTATTTGAGGTATACATGTGAGACACTTATAGTTTAAGTATGTATTTATTTTTGGCACAATGTGCAAAATATGACAATTGCTGTCTCATTTTTTTTGTGTTTTAACAGTTTAAAACAATATAAACAGTGTAACAGCAATAATCAATTAAATCGTAGGCCCACTAGTGCAACCATGTTGTGCAAACAGTTTTAGGTTATTGCCTAGCCTACTTATTTGAAACTATTTGATTAACTTTACAGTAACTTAACATTTCTTTTTTTTCCAACAAAAAAAGTGCAAAATCAGAATTGCAATCTTCTGAACAACAAATCAACAAGGTGCAATATATAACACTGAAAGCAAGCAAACACACACACACACACACACACACACACACACACACACACACACACACACACACACACACACACACACACACACACACACACACACACACACACACACAAAACAGCACCGCGGACAGTGTCTGCCTTCTCCCTATCTCTGTCTCTCCTTAAGACTTAAGTGTCCATCATTGGGGCCGGGGCCTGGGACATCCACGTCCTCCTCTTCATATTCTATCTCATCATTTTCACGTCCTGCTGCAGCAGCGCTCATTTTTCCGTGCGAGACTAGATGTAAATATTGGCACGCGTTTCATTTCCTCACAAACCAACGCAGCACACCCACATCGCGTGCGCACGCCCATACACACACACAGAGACTGAATCACACACACATAAGCACGTGAGCACTGCATACTGAGCGGTCCTAGTAGGCAGGCAGACAGACACACAATGCGCGGCGCACAAAGAGAAAAAATATATGCATCCTCCCTTTACCCGTGCGGCCGCTGCGGCGGGACAAAGAGCGTCCCGTGCGGGATGCGCTCATTTTGGCTCAAATGCGTGGTGTCCCGCCTAAATCGGGACGGTTGGCAACCCTACTTACTCTGTCCACAGTCAATTGTTAGCAAGAAGCTACGTCCACAAAGCGGTGTTCGTTGCTAGCCCAGCAACACAGATCAAAAAGGTTAACTCGGGAAACGTTGTAGTGAAATAAAAATAAAGATCTCTGTTTTATTACTCAGTCTCAGAGTGTACACCCACTGGCATGAAAAGTAAGCTGGCTAAAAACACTTGTAACTAATTGCTAGAGTGAAATAGGAAGAGAGTTCCGTCGGGTAAGATCATCCTCTATTTTTTTTAAGAGCTGAACATAATTTAGTTCTGTTAGCTCTGACAGCCTAGGGGAGATGTTTATGCCTAAATATCTGATGTTTCCTGATTGTAATTTAGTAGTGGCTATATTGTGGAAATTGCAGTTGATGCACAAAACTGTGGATTTAGACCAGTTAATAGAATAGTCAGACAGAGATGAAAATCCGGCACGACCGCGGGAAGAAGCAGCCAGGGAACCCACGGCGGCGGACCGGGACCCAGGCAAACCCCGGCCACCCAGCCCGGGCCGGACATGCGGCCAGGAGGCCCGCACCCCCCAGGCCAACGACCCCCACGAAAGCGGCCGTCCAGGACCAGCGGGGCTCCCAGCCGCAGAGGCAGCGGGGGGGACCGGAGACGGGCCCAGAGAGAGGGAACCCCCCAACAGGGCGACACCCGCGCGGGCCCGACAACGGAGGGCCCCAAACCCAGGCATCCCATTCATCCATCCATTCACCCATCCGATTTCCATAATAATAATAGTATAATATACTAACAATAATAATAATAATAATAATAATAATAATAATAATAATAATAATAATAATAATAATTGTAATAACCATCTTTGTATAATAATAATATTAATAAATTATTCCATTTTGTTGTCCTGCCGATGGAGGCCCAAATCCTCCATGGCAGGACCCTTCCACACCGCATTCTCACCGACAAGGACGCACATTCATGCACCGTTTCCCCCTCGCCGGGGGGGGTCCAGCACCGTTCCCCCCTCCCCAGGGGGGTCCAGTACCGCCAGGAGGCACCCCAGACCGCGCGGCGAGCCCCACCAGGCCCATGCACCACGACCCGCCCGCCGCAGGCCGACGAGGGAACGCGGGTGGTGTGGGCCCCCCTCCCGCCCCTGGTGTTGAGTGCATGTGGCTAATGCAATAAAAAAAGGGAGGGGGAGGTCAGGATATCATATTGACGATGACCCCCCCCCTCCAAGATGCTAAGTATCCTTGTTAAATGTATTTATTAAATGTTGAATGTGCAGTATCTACGGTGTTATTAAAACCGTGGGGCGGGGAGTACCAGGCCACGCGGGACAATGTCCCCCATGCCTCGGATCCCCCGCCCCCTCAGACCTATGTGCATGTGAATCGTGTAGGGGGGGAAGGAGGTGGAGCGGAGGCCAAAGCCCGGAGGCAGGACCAGCAGAGCCGGCCCTGGAAGGACGCCCACGCTCCCCCACTGGCCATCCAGGTTGAGGGGGGCCGGCCCTCCGAGCCGGGCCAGGGCCCCACCGTACCTCCACGGCGACCCCGGCGCAGCCAGAGCCCCCAGGCGTGGGGGGAAACGGTCTAACATCCCTCCATTCATACTGACAACATAAGACATAGACAGCTGAGAATGACTCCACCCCGCCGCCGCGCCCGCCCATGCACCCCCTTGCCAGGGGAGGCACGCCCCACATTCACAGCCCGGCCCCCCCCGGAATGGACCGGATCTAAATTTGTAACCTGCTCCTGATGTAACTTTGGCAGATTCATTTTTTTGGTCGTTCCTTATTGCTCGTCTAGATCCCCACCAGAGGCCCGCACCCCAACCCCCCAAGTCGACCCCCAACCCTAAGGGCTACGGGATCAGCACGGGTTCTTCACGCACCATGCTCCAAAACTCCTTATAGAATTCGGCTGGAAAGAAGCCTGGGCCCGGAGCTTTATTGTTAGGCATATGATGAAGAACTTCAAATCTCATGAGAGCGGCAAATCTAAATTTGTAACCTGCTCCTGGTGTAACTTTGGCAGATTCATTTTTCCAAGAAACTGATCAATGGATTGGTTGGATGGTTCGATTTGTGATGAATATAGTTTACAGTAAAAATCTTCGAAGACTGAATTTATTGAACAGAGATCATGAGTAATCTTCACTGATTGGTCCTTAATGGATGTTATGGTTGTTTTTTCCTTGTTCACTTTTAATTGATTGGCTAAATATCTCCCTGATCTGTTGGCATGTTTAAAGTTCTCTAGACAAAGCATTTGTACCAGAAAATACTTTTCTTGCTTCCCCAAGGAACACTTGCTGATGTTTCCGGTTGGTCGTTGTTTTGCAAGTATATGTCCCATTCTTTTTTTTTTTAATTAACAAAGTCGGGGTCTTTAAGTAATGATATATTAAATTCAATTCAATTCAATTCAATTTTATTTGTATAGTGTCTAATAAAACAAAAGTTGTCTCTAGGCGCTTTCCAGAAATCTTCAAATCTCCAATTTCTGGAAGGTGGTGTGCTTCCCTTTTTCACCAGGGTGAAAGAAACTGCTGCATGATCGCTGATAGTAACGGGATGGATTTTGGATTCTGAGATATCTCTCATCCGAGAACTGCTGACTAAAAAGTAATCTAGCCTGGAATATGAGTGATGGACTGCAGAGAAGAAAGTGTAGTCCCTGAGAGTTGGGTGAAGAGAACGCCTTGCATCGCACCCAGATCGTTCATATATCTAGTCTATATTGCTTAATAATAGTTCCGGACTGCCAACTCCTGTGACTACCTGCATTACTGAGCCTGTCCACTCCAGAGTCCAATACCAGGTTGAGGTCTCCTCCAGTGATGACTGTGTTTTCAAGGTGATCAGAGAGTGAGGTGAAAAAAGAGTGAAAAAACGAGGAGTCATCAACATTTGGACCATATACATTAGCAATACAAAAGTTCATATTTTGAATGCGTAAAACTAATATTATAAATCTACGTTCTGGGTCTATGTGTGTGTCCTTTAAAGTAAAATTAAGAATCTTGTTAATGAGAATAGCTACCCCTCTTTGTCTGGAGTTGCAACAGGCTGAGAACACATAAGGAAACTGTGCTGTGATGTGTATCTACTGTTGTTTTAGCTAGATGGGTCTCCTCTAGCTCCTTGATGTCCTCTTTTGTATATTATGTCTAAACGGGTATGTTGCATGAGCCCATGTAGGCTAGTACTAATGTGTGGTGCATATGTGCGTGCCATGTAATTCTATATAAGTGCCATGTGTGTTCATACCAATTTATATCATACCGATGGCGTTTGTGTTCACAAGGCAACCGTCTGTTGCGGTTCAAAGCTGTTAACAAATGCCATGCGCAAACCAACTGTTCTGTCATTGGTCAGAAATGAATGCGGAAGGAGTTTCCTCTTCCGTAACCCGGGAAAAACAACAATGGTTATAAAGCTCCTTTCACATAAAGGGCGCAAAGCGCAGACCACCGCCGGAGATCCCATTCATTGTGTATGTGCTACCGGTGCAAGAGTGGAGCGCTCTGCTGCCGAGCTCAGCGGTGCGCGAGAGGACACCTGCCGCAGCATTTGCACTGCGCCTGCTTGCCCGAATTGAAATTATTTTTATTTCACCCTGCCCCGCTGTGACAACATCTCGGCGGGTCCAATGGGAGAGAAGGGAGAAGAGAGAAAGTTGCGTCCAATAGGAGAGAAGGTGGTTGAGGCTCTGCGCCGACTCTGCGCCCTACCCGGCGGTGGGCGAGGTGCAAACCGCGCTCTATGTGAAAGCAGCTTATGAGTGAGTTGTGTCGGTTGCTGTGTGGATTATGTTTTCACAACAAATGAACCGCTCCAGGTCTGGAATGGAAGCGAGCCGAGACGCCTCTCCTAGGAGATCTCGGCTCACTTGTTTTGTGCCGCATCCAAGTGCGATTGCTGTGTTCACATGTACCAAACCAACCGATCTTTAGGGGTAAACGCTCCCTCCACTGCTCCAAACGGGACAGGTGTGAAAGCACCCTAAGATAAACAGAAAATGCAGCAGGATGTGTTAAGATGCGGTTTAGCTGAGGATCCAAATGCAGGAGAGAGGGAGGCCGGAGGCAGGAGTTCTAAAAAAAACAGGATTTATTCAAAAAAACAAAACACAAAAGCGCTGCTGGCAGGATCAAGAAACTGAAACAAAACAGGAATCCAAAAACCACAGGAGACATGGAGGGAACAAACAGTACGGACCGACAGGGAACAAGGGAATGACAAGACCAGATATACTCAGGGGATAACGAGACACGACGAGACACAGGTGCAGACAATCAGGGCCAATGGGACACAGGAGGGACAGAACTGAAACTCACAAACTGGGGGGGAAGTGTCAAACCCTGACAGGATGGGACATAAGGAATAAAGAAAGAAAAGAGAGGACAAAAGGGTGGGTGAAAACGGGGAAAAGGGGTGAGGTGGGGGGGTGAGGTGAGTATTCAAATGTAGATTTGGAGGGCGGGCGTTCTGCTATCAGGCACCATTACCATGGAACCAACTTCCAATCTGGGTTAAGGAGGCTGACACCACCTCCACCTTTAAAACTAAACTTAAAACCTTTCTGTTTAGTAAAGCCTATAGTTAGTGTTAAGTAAATCTCTAGTTAGTGTAAACTCTAGTGTGTTAGAGTCAGTAGTCATAGTTGCAGCTATAGAACAAGACTATAATAGTTAGCCTCTGTGGCAGGGTGGAGAGGTTGATGGGACACACGCACCTGTGTCCCATCCGCCTGAGTGGCTGCCGCTCTCCACCCTGCCTGCCTTATAAGGCAGAGCTGGACAGCAGCAAGGGGTCGGAGGAGTTGGTGTGCTGAGGTGCTGATGGCGTGAGGTGCTTGTGCACTGTGTCCTGGGTGATTTGCTATAATAAAAACGGTCTGCACTAAACTCTGTGTCCTCTCCATCCTGTTGGTCGGGCCCCGTGGCACTCGCCCTGCTACAGTCTCAAATATAGCTTGGTTGTAGATATGCTGCTATAGGCCTATGCTGCAGGGGGGCACCGACATGATCCACTGGACGGTGCCTCTCACCTTTCTTCCCTTCTCCTCCTCCCTTCCTCTCTTCTCCATTTCCATTTTTATTTATTATAAGTATCTCATAGCTATCATTTTTGTCCATCGTTCCTGTAGTTTCTTTTGCTGGCCCCCTTTTTTCTCTTTTGTGCATGTTTGCAGGCCAGAGCTTCGGGAGCTGCGTGCTGTTTCTTCCCTCCTAAAGGGTAGTTTTTCTTGCCACTGTTTGGCTTAAGGCTTTTCTCCCACTAGGGGAGTTTTTACCTGCCATTGTTTATGTAACAATTGCTCTGGGGTTTATGTTCTGGGTCTCTGGAAAGCGCCTAGAGACAACATTTGTTGTATTAGATGCTATACAAATAACATTGAATTGAATTGAATTCTCTTGGAAAATGATTTAGCTGGTGGTAAAATGCTCATTAATCCTGAGGTTATTGCCTTTCCTCTGCCTGAAAACTCTGACGACTTGGCGTTAAAATTTCCAAAAGTGTTTTCAGCCTGTGCCATGACACGTGCAAGGGCTGAGCGTCAGAAACTGGAGGCTGAGGTGGAGCTCTCTGACAGTTTCCCGGTTGACCGTTCAGCTGTTCCCCCTGCCTCTCCAAATTCCGTTTTAAACTTCAGCGCGCTTGTGAGTTGGCTAAAGAAAACATCGCAGTTGCACAGGGCAAAATGAAGCGATGGTTTGACAAGGACGCAAAAAGCAGGAGTTTTAGTCCTGGTGATAAAGTTCTCGTTTTGCTACCCATTCCTGGCTCTGCTTTGCAGGCGCGTTATGGTGGCCCTTATCTGGTTAAAAAGAAGGTGGGCGATCGGGATTACATCATTGACACCCCTGATCGATGGCGGCGGAGTAGGCTGTCACATTAATATGCTAAAGCCTTATTTTGACAGTGAGTCCCAGCCTGATTCCAACCCTTCTGATGTGGCATCACCGGATACCAGTGTAATGGGTGAGCCAGCCAAGGTGACTCTGGCACTGACTAACACTGCCAGCTTTCCTCTTGAACCTCAGGATGACCAAGATGAAATTGTAGGTATCTCCACTGATATCACCCATGGCCGACTTAAGAACTCAGAAATGCTTGCTAACCTTCATGATTACCTTCCAAATTGGGTTCAGTCTAAGCTTGAGGATGTGATCAGTTTAATAGGTTCTAACTAAACTCTCTTTTCAGATGCGCCCTGTTTTTTGGCTGCAAAGTCTGATGGCTCGGGTCGGTTCTTCACCGATTATCGAAAGGTGAATGGGGTCACGAAACCTGACTGTTGATAAAGTTGGCTGTGCCAAGTATGTCACTAAACTCCATCTATTGAAAGGATATTGGCAGGTGCCATTAACTCCGAGGGCTTGAGCTATATCTGCCTTTGTGACCCCTGACGCCTTTTCTCGAGTACACGTAATACCTTTTGGTGTTAGAAACGCTCCAGCAACGTTCCAGCGTTTGGTCAACACAGTGCTGTCGGGTTTATCGGGCTGAATGAACAAGAACATGTGTGTGGATTTAGAACATGCGTGTAGATTTAGGTGTATGGATGAATCAGGATGAAAAACACCTTTTCCATCCTGGAAGAGATTTAGAGATGGTGGAAGACAACAGATACTTTGAATTTCATCTGGAAAACAGGATCGATTGGAAGTGCAACATAGTGTCCAAATGTGGTCCACTGGTGTAGACTTTCAGTCATCCAGGTCACAGGCGCTCTCAAAGGCTTGAAACAAGGCAGCTGACTTACTACTGTCATTTGTTACTACTACTACTACTGTCATTTAACAGAAGCTTTTATCCAAAGCGACTTACATCTGAGAGAACACCACCAGCAAGAAACTTCCTTCTCTTTTATTCGGGAAAACATTTCACCTTCCACCCTGCAGGCATCCAGTTGCTTTCAGGATGGAAGGAGAAACATCTTCAAGAACAAAAGAAAAGGAAGTCCAGCTGCCTGGAGTCAAGCCTTTGAGAGGTTTTCATAAGTATATACTTATATATTTAGTTTAGTTCACAAGTAATCGAATCCTCCCTTATGCTTAAGATCCAAAAAAGTTACTTTTGACTTCTTTTTACTCTCATTTGATGAGTTGCAAATGTTCCGCCCTGTTTCAATGTGATGCATTTTCTTTAGAGTCCTTCAGATGGCTGTGAATACTGTAAAAGAATGCAAGAAAAATACAATTATAGCTGCAGTGACAGCAATTTGTATTACTTTAAACGGGTTAGGAAAGAGGTCATCAAGGACTCTTAATGTGAACAATGCTGAGACTGAAACAGGATGGAGACGTTTTTGTGAGAGGAACATATAAACTTTTGTTCGAGGAACGTATGAGCTCTTAAATGAACTTTTAATAGCCCATTTAAGTCTGGAGGCCCTGTTCGTCTTGAGCATCCTCTCCTTGAATCTGTTCTCCTGTTTTCTGTGAATGCTTCCCCTTCAAAAGCAAGCGAACAAAGGAAGAGCTAAAAATAGCTCTAGTAGTGGACAAAGAATGATTGACTTCTTTGACCTCACGGTCAGTGTGATGGCCGTCCCAGCAGCCACATGGAGCACAAGGGGGATCTGGTTTTTTGTGCTTTCATTTAGACTATTTATCATTTAAATATTAATATTAAAATTTGACATGGTGATCTTAATGGGAAAACACATTTTGTGCCCATTGTTTTTTGCCCTTTTGTTATTAGTTGGGGAATTATATTTGTTCTTTAAGTTTACAATGCATGGGGTGATAGCGGAGTCCTGGCTGGCCATCAGAACCACACCTACTTCCATCAAGGATTGAGAACCTGTAGACTGCACCCTTTTCCTTTGGCAAGATGGGAGAGGGAAAGTTCTACTTAGCTGGCATAATTTAAAAGTTTAATTGCTTTTCTAGTTTAGCATTTTTGTTTAATAATAAAGGCAAGGCAAGGCAAGGCAAATTTATTTATATAGCACATTTCACACGACGAGCATGGACTCAATGTGCTCAAATACATAAACAAACAGACAAACAAAATTACAGGGTTACAATAACAGAAACAGACCAAAGGATGCCAAGAGTAAAATAAAAAACAACAATAACAATATTAAAACAAAAATGCTATCACTCAACCAATCATGTAGATTTTAGTCAAACGCATGTGCAAAAAGGTACGTTTTTAGTCTGCTTTTGAAAGAGGGCACTGTCGGAGCAGACCTTAGTTCCTGTTGGAGCAGACCTTAGTTCCTGTTGGAGCAGACTTTAGTTCCTGTTGGAGCAGACCTTAGTTCCTGTTGGAGCAGACCTTAGTTCCTGTTGGAGCAGACTTTAGTTCCTGTTGGAGCAGACCTTAGTTCCTGTCGGAGCAGACCTTAGTTCCTGTTGGAGCAGACCTTAGTTCCTGTTGGAGCAGACCTTAGTTCCTGTTGGAGCAGACATTAGTTCCTGTTGGAGCAGACATTAGTTCCTGTTGGAGCAGACATTAGTTCCTGTTGGAGCAGACCTTAGTTCCTGTTGGAGCAGACCTTAGTTCCTGTTGGAGCAGACCTTAGTTCCTGTTGGAGCAGACCTTAGTTCCTGTTGGAGCAGACATTAGTGCGGTGAGGAATTCCAGAGAGTTTAGTAGTGACTGAAAGCACCATGAGCAAATCTAGTGTCAATTCTAGGTATGATGAGAAGACTCCGACCGGCTCCGGCCGAGATGAGTTTCCTCCGCAGGGTGGCTGGACAGGGTGAGGAGTTCGGTCACCCGGGAGGAGCTCAAAGTCGAGCAGCTGCTCCTTCACATTGAGAGGAGTCAGCTGAGGTGGCTTGGGCATCTGTACCGGAACCTCCTGGATCCTCCCTAGGGAGGTGTTCCAGGCATGTCCCTCCTCCCTAGGGAGGTGTTCCAGGCATGTCCCTCCTCCCTAGGGAGGTGTTCCAGGCATGTCCCTCCTCCCTAGGGAGGAGTTCCAGGCATGTCCCTCCTCCCTAGGGAGGAGTTCCAGGCATGTCCCTCCGGGAGGAGACCCCGGGGAAGATCCAGGACACGCTGGAGAGACTATGTCTCTCGGCTGGCCTGGGAACGCCTCGGACTCCCCTCGGAAGAGCTGGAGGAAGAGCTGGAGGAAGAGATGGAGGAAGAGCTGGAGGAAGAGCTGGAGGAAGAGCTGGAGGAAGAGATGGAGGAAGTCTCTGGGGTGAAGGAAGTCTGGGCATCTCTGTTGAGACTGCTGCCCCCGCGACTCAGGAACGGATAAGCGGCGGAAAATGGATGGATGGATGGATGGATGGATGGATGGATGGATGGATGGATGGATGGATGGATGGATGGATGGATAAGAAGGCTCTTATTTGATGATCTAAGGGATCTGTCCGGCATGTATTCAGTCAGCATGTCAACAATGTAGGAGGGAGCTAAGCCATTCATAGATTTAAAGACAATAAGAAGTACTTCAAAATCTACTCTTTGTTTAACAGGGAGCCAGTGAAGAGAGGATAAAACAGGAGTGATGTGTTCATACCTCTTGGTTTTGGTTAGAATTCTGGCTGCAGCATTTTGAATAAGCTGGAGTTTATGTAACGCTTTGTTAGTCCTGCAAAAAGTGCATTGCAATAATCTAATCTGCTTTCCAGAGTCTGATTGTGACAGAAAGCATCTTACTTTAGATATATTTCTGAGATGATAGAAGGCAGTCCTGGAGACATTAGCTTTGTGTTTCTGGAAGTTAAGATCAGCATCTAAAATAATACCCAAGTTTTTGACAAGCTCACACGGTTTTACTGACAGAGGAGTTAACAAAGGGAGAATATGTTGCCTCAGAACACTTGGACAAACTAATAGAATCTCTGTTTTATCCTCATTCAGCTGTAGAAAGTTTTTTGCCATCCAATACTTGATATCTGCAATGCATTGAATGAGGTCATTGACTGGGCTCAAATGATTGGCAGTAACAGATACGTATAATTGTGTGTCTATCAGCATAAGAATGATATAGATAAATAAAGTGATTTTGTTAGAACATTAACTTTGATTTGTTCATTTGAGTAGTTGGTAGGTTTTAGGTCATTGGTAGGTTTCTTTGGAGACATGATTTATTTGTCAGTGACTGCTCATTAAACAGTTTTATTTTGACATGTGATTGATGGGTTAGTGTCTGTAAGGGTTGAAACACAAAAACATCTACTCCATGCCTGCTGGTCCGTTCAGGGTTGCAGTCTTGCAGTCTTTCTAACAGTGATGCATCTAGCAGTAGCAATATCCTGATGTGTCACATATGCGATAGAGCACCAGGCAGACCAGATGGATGGAATGGAATTTGCATTAGCAGGCTAAGAGTTAACAAACTTTTGATGGGAGCTTCTGTGAATGTAATGGTTCTACACAGGATACCAAACTTTTTGACAGTAGAGACATACAGTATATTGGAGTGGAGAAGTTGTTATATTTCAGCAACTGTGAAGCAGAGTATGTCAACAACATCCCAGTAGTTGACGGGGTCAGTCAGAACTGGCTGTCAGCCACAGACAAGTCCAGACAGAATAGTCATGACACGCTGGGAGAGCAAGGCAAAGAACATGGCAAAGAGACAC
This sequence comes from Cololabis saira, assembly GCF_033807715.1. NCBI lineage: Eukaryota > Metazoa > Chordata > Actinopteri > Beloniformes > Belonidae > Cololabis > Cololabis saira. The sequence goes on along the minus strand of NC_084588.1, from coordinate 1,602,154 downwards.
GCGTATGGAGCACAGTTTAAACTGTGTGAAACAAATGAACAAGCTGTGCTTACTGTTATTCCGGGAGGTCTGACAAAGGAACTCCAACCGCTGGACATCGGTGTGAACCGGCCGTTCAAAGTGAGGCTGCGAGCGGCGTGGGAGCGATGGATGACCGATGGAGACCACAGTTTCACAAAGAGTGGAAGGCAGCACCGGGCAAGTTACGCCACAGTTTGCGGATGAATTGTAGATGCGTGGGCTAACGTGTCTGCTGGCACTGTTGGTCGAGCTTTCGCAAAAGCCGGCATCATTTCCGAGGGGCCGCACGGCAGGGAAGGTGACTCTGACAGACAGCAAAGAAAGTAGAACTGGCATATTTGATTTAGCGCAGCTGTTTAATTCAGAATCGGATGATGAGGACTTCGATGGGTTTGATTAGATAAGATAAGATAAACCTTTAATAGTCCCACAGAGGGGAAATTTGCATTAATGACGATTACCGGTAATGTGCTTGTTTTAATTTTTGATTATTCATTGGTGATTTATAAAATGTTAGTACTTTGTAATAAAGACTTAAATAAAGCACAATCAAATTCAGTTTTGCTCCCGCTCTATTTTTAAATACGCACACTTGTAATCGTGTGTGTGTTGTTGTAAGGCGGCGCGCCATATGTGTGTGTAGACGACGCCTTTTCGTACGGTGCGCCGTATGTCTGTGTTAAATACAGTACTGGCACACATAACTGAGACTGCGCCTTTTCGTACGGGGCGCTGTATGGTCGTGAAAATACGGTATGTATGTCCTGGATGCTGTAGCTTTTACAGATGGTTTAGCTAGTGTCTTTAAGCAGAGCTAATATGACAATCTTGTAATAGATCTATAGTATGTTTTTGTAACGAGGCACGGTGTGAGTCTTTTACTTACTTAAAGCTGATGGCTCTGGAACCCAAGGGTGCCTTGAGAGGGGTTGGAGTTGCCCACAGTGAGATGCATTGCGCAGGGGTAGGCATAGTTATTGCCTCCTGGTTTGGTGCCTGTACGTTGGGATTAACACTGGTAAATGACTCTGGACAGGTACAGGTCCTGGATGGAGGGGAGGCTGACATCAATGATTTTCTCTGTAGGCCTTATTGTCCGTTGCAGTCTGTTCTTTTCCTGTTTGGTGGCCGATCCAAACCAAACAGTGATGTAGGAGCAGAGAACAGACTGTGTAGAACTGGATCAGCAGCTCCTTCTGGCAAATTGAGCGTCCCACGTCCTGGCGCAGGAAGTACAACCTCTGGATGGCCTTTTTGAGGATGGCGACTATGTTGGTCTCCTACTTCAGGTCCTGGGAGATTGTGGAGCTCAGAAACTTGAAGGTTTCAACAGCAGTACCAATCCTGTTGGCGATGGGTCGCAGAGTGGGGGGGCTCCTCCTGAAGTCCACTGTCATCTCCACAGTTTTGATTGTGTTCAGCTCCAGATTGTTCTGACCATCCCAGCAGACCAGCCATTCAACCTCCAGTGTCTGTATGCAGACTCATCACTGTCCCGGATGAGATCGATCACTGTTTTGTTGTCTGCAAACTTCAGGACTTTAACAGACGGGTTTCGTGAGGCACAGTTGTTGGTGTAAAGGGAGAAGAGCAGTGGGGAGAGCACGCTCCCCTGGGGGGCTCCAGTGCTGATAGTCCGGGTGCTGGAAGTGATGCTCCCCAGTCTCACCTCCTGCTTCCTGTCAGTCAGAAAATTACAAATCCACTGACGGGTTGAGGAGGGCACAGTGAGCTGGGTGAGTCTGGAGTGGAGGATGGCCGGGATGATGGTGTTGAACTGCATACTCGAGGTGATGCAGGATGAAGTGCAGTCCCATGTTGACTGCATCATCCGCTGACCGGTTTGCTCGGTAGGTAAACTGCAGGGGGTCCAGCAGGGAGCCTGTGGTGTCCTTCAGATGCGACAACACCAGTGTCTCAAAGGTCTTCATGACTACAAATGTGAGGTCCACAGGCCTGTAGTCATTCAGACCAGTGATGGTGGGTTTCTTTGGGGGGGTTTCTCATCCATGCATTTATTCAATTCAATTCAATTCAATTTTATTTGTATAGCGTCTAATACAACAGATGTTGTCTCTAGACGCTTTCCAGAGACCCAGAACATGACCCCAAGCAATTATTACATAAACAATGGCAGGTAAAAACTCCCCTTGTGGGAGAAAAACCTTAAGCCAAACAGTGGCAAGGAAAAACTCCCCTTTAGGAGGGAAGAAACCTTGAGCAGGACCAGGCTCATAAGGGGGGACCCTCCTGCCGAAGGCCAGACTGGAGGGGTCTGGGACGTCAGCAACACACAGCAGGCATGTGGAAGCAGCAGCGGGATGACCAGAGGGGAGTGGGCAGGCCAGCACAAGAAACTACAGGAAACTTGGACAAAAATGATGGCTATGAGATACTTATAATAAATAAAAATGGAAATGGAGAAGAGAGGAAGGGAAGAGGAGAGGAGAAGAGGGGTGAGAGGCACCGCCCAGTGGATCATGTCGGTGCCCCCCTGCAGCAGAGGCCTATAGCAGCATATCTACCGCGAAGCTATATTTGAGACTAACTATTATAGTCTTGTTCTATAGCTGAAACTATGACTACTGACTCTAACAGACTAGAGTTTACACTACCTAGAGATAGCGGTTTACTAAACACTAACTATAGTCTTTACTAAACAGAAAGGTTTTAAGTTTAGTTTTAAAGGTGGAGTTGGTGTCAGCCTCCTTAACCCAGATTGGAAGTTGGTTCCATAGTAACGGTGCCTGATAGCAGAACGCCCGCCCTCGAAATCTACATTTGGATACTCTAGGAACTACGAGTAAACCTGTACTCCGAGAACGGAGAGCTCTGCCAGGAACATAAGGCACTATCAGGTCTTGCAAATATAAGCTAAGCCGTTTTGAGCTTTATATGCAAGAAATAAAATTTTAAATTGGATTCTGAATTTTACGGGTAACCAATGGAGCGACGCTAACACTGGAGAGACGTGGTCTCTCCTGCTGATTCCTGTCAGTACTCGTGCTGCTGCATTTTGGATCAGCTGGTGCCTATTCAGCAGATTACTTGGACATCCTGCTAACAACACATTACAGTAATCTAGTCTAGAAGATACAAACGCATGAACTAGTTTTTCTACATCACTCGGCGAGAGGATTTTCCTAATCTTTGCAATATTACGGAGATGGAAAAATGCTATTTTACAAACCTGATTAACATATGGTTTAAACGATATTTATCTTCAGTGGACTTGATTACTGCAACAGTGTCTTCACAGGTCTGTCTAAAAACAGCTGATCCAGAATGCTGCTGCCCAGGTTCTCACCAGAACTTAGAAAGTGGATTTTTTTCCCATCTTCACTTTTCATATTTTTATTATGTAAAGCACCTTGAATTGCCTTGTTGCTGAAATTGTGCTGTACAATTAAACCTGCCTTGCCAGAGCACACACCTAACTCAGATCCAATATACTCATAGTTTACCAACTCTAAACCCCTGATTTAAAAGTTGTTTCTTTTCTCTGGGTTTATTAATTGAACCCAATGCCCCAAAAAAACAAAAAATAGAAAGAGAAATTTGAAAATAGTACTTTGTTAAGTTCAGTATCATTTTACCAGAGGCATTTCACCCCTTGTCTTTGTTTCTCCTTTCCCTTTGCCCCTCAGATTGCTTTCTTAAAAGATGTGGTTTCTGTTTTCGCCTTCATTTGTTCTCATCAAGACTGAGTCAGACCCTACACTGAGGTGAAGTGACCTTAGAGTGACTGTGATATACTTGAGTCTTACTTTACCAAACATAGAGCACTATCGCTGAACATATCACTGGCAGCATTACATTAAAAAACAATACCAACCCTCTGTGGGCCACCAAGTCCTCAGACAACAATAGCAGCTTTGTTGGATAGTTAGTTAATATTTATTTCGGTCAATCACAACCATAAAAATCAAGATAACAAACATCCACAGGTTTTTCCCTGGTCAACATTGTGATTATTTTGATCGAAAAGGTCTGGGCTTGAAGCATAAAGCTTATCTTGCCCACCTTTTAACATAATAGAATATACAAAAAGAACAAATTAAGTATCATGAGGTTACACAAAATAATAATAATAATAATAATAATAATAATAATAATAATAATAATAATAATAATAATAATAAATAATGATAATAATAATAATAATAATAATAATAATAATAATAATAATAATAATAATAATAATAATAATAATAATAGCTTAAATAACTGTAATAATACCGTATTTTCGCGACCATTCGGATTTAAAACACACACACGGCATACCGACCGAAAAGGCGCCATCTACACACGGAGCGCCGCCTTACAACACACACACACACGCGCAACAACACACACAAATAGAGCGAAAAAAATAATAATTCAAAATAAAGCAGGAGCAAAACTTTAAGTTTAAGTTATTACATTAATCAAACCAATCGAAATCTTCATCCTCCGTTTCTGCATTCATCCGAACCTGATCAGCTGAGACCGGGAGAACTGATCAGCTGCGACGGGCAGAGCCCGCAGCTCTCTGGCCGCTGAGCAGCCCAGTCCCTTTCCTGCCGTGCGGCCCCTCGGAAATGATGCCGGCTTTTGCAAAAGCCCGACCAACAGTCCAGCCCAGCAGACACGTCAGCCCACGCATCTACAATCCTTCAACAGTAAACGACGGAGCCCGCCGACCGAGCTCGGTGGTTCCCCCGGCTTCCCGCCCGCCGCTGCGCCGCAGCTCCCCTGGAAGCAGCGTCTCCTTCTCGGTAGGGAGGCTGAGTCGCTGGTCCACTCCAGGAGCCCCGCCACGGAGCGGCCGCTGGGCAATCACAGGCAATTAACGCGCCCCCCTTCACCATTTAACGTTCTCATGGTGGCCTCAATTACGTCCGCCTTATGGATCCGCATTAAGTCGACGCAGTCCAACGCCGTAGGCTCTGCGTCAGTGTAACGCGGAACCATGAATCAGCCTATAAATAATACAATGGGCGCATTGCGTCATTGAGCGCGCGGCACAAAAAATAAGACGTTTATATGCGCCTAATGGTCGCAAAAATACGGTAGTAATAATAATAATAAATAAAGATGCTAAAGAAACCGACAAAACCAATTGAGGTTGTCATTTCATCTCATGCATGTGTGCATTCTTCTTTGTTTGCTTATTGTGTTTCTATATATGTGTCCATTACCTTTGCTTTGAATAATATCTTGTATGCTTTTATTGAGTTTGCTAGTTTAAGGTCGTTATCTAATGAGTTCCACAGTTTTACTCCTAAAACGGATAAACATCTGTCCTTTGTATTTGTTGGTATTGCTGTTGTGTCAAACATTGCTCTTCCCCTGAGGTCATGTTTGCCCTCTCTTGGCTTGAACAGTTCCTGCATGCAGCCCGGAAGTAAATTGTTATAAGCCTTGCATATTATCACAGTGGTGTTCAGATCAACTATATCTTGCAATTTAAGTGTATTGTTTTGAATGAAAAGTGGGTTTGTTGATGCAAGATAGTCAGCCAAGTTTACAATTCTAATTGCTTTTTTTTGTAAAATATAGATGGGTTGGATTATTGATGTATACGTATTCCCCCACACTTCCACACAATAGGTCAGGTATGGGAGTAGTAGGGATCTGTATAGTACTTGTAATGATCTTTTATTTATAATATCTTTCATTTTATATAATATTGCTATTGTTTTAGATAATTTTCTTTTTAAGATATGTATGGCTTCCATGTGAGTTTTTCATCAATAATTATTCCTAAAAATTTAGTAATGTTGGTAGCTTGTGCAACTGTGCATGCAGTCTAAAAATACCTAAATTCTTCATCTTGTCCTTCCTGACATGGAGCTTTCATACAGTCCCACCTACTGTAAATACCCCCCCACCCCACACACACACAAAGAATTTTTGCACCAATTATTCGTACAAATTGCTAGATTAAAGCAGCACAACGTAACTTTCAGCTTTTGTTGAGTTTGGCGGCATCTTTTGGACAAAAGCGGTAGTGCTTTACCAGAAAGAACACTACGTTTCCCATGAGCACCAGCGCGTACTGCCGGAAAGATCCTGTCCCGTCGCGTGCATTTGTTTTGAGAGAGAAGACGGGACGGACGTTTCTGTTTCACCAAGTGAACAGACGCAACGCAAAAAAAAAGATGTTAAACTGCTGGAAAGGAACTGGAATTTACCGGGATACCTTAAACAAGGAAGCCAGGGAGCGGTATATGGAGAAAATAATGATTAACGGTCTGGATCCATATGAAATCCCTATCAAAGAGTTGAGCTCCTCGTCTGAGCGCCACTCTTTATAAGGGATTTACTGCCGCAGTTCTGCACAACCCACGTCTTAGGCTACCTTGTTTAGGAGTGTTTGGCAGCTGCTTTGGTAAATGTTTGACTCGCCATGTGTTTTAATAAAATAGTATAATAGTACAACATACAGTACATGTTTTGTATCACTCTTACTTCTCTTTTCTTTTTTTTTTTACTGCTATATTATGCTGAAGAGGCTCCGAGGCGTGAGCAATATTTTTGTTTTCCTCGTGAGATTATTTTTTTCCTCTGCAGCTACAAATCAAATAGTTTTGATTTTTTCCTCAACAAAATTAATCGCACTGCAGAGAGCTGGCCAGCAACTGCGTTTAGCTGGAGTAATGGGGAATAAAACCCGTTTGAATGATCCAACCCCGGTCTGTGAGTGTTTGTTTGTGGTTTAATAAACCCGTGTTTTGATCCGACGCCCGTCTGTGTGCGTGTTTGTTTGTTTACTGAGGAACGTTATGTTTGGTCATTACAGCCGCGATCCAACCGAGCTGACGACTCTTTCACTCTTTTACTCTGTTATATCAGATACTCGGTCTCCGTGGTTCTTCCTCCGAGCAGGAAAAGTTAAACCGATCTTTTAGCGATCTTTTCCCCACGTCTGTTGTGTGGAGCTGCTGCAGCCACAACGCAGCAACGGGTTACCAGCTTCTGCGGAGCTGCGCTCCACGCCCCGCCCATTTTCGTCTCGACTACGAATCGAGAAGGACGGGGAAGTGACGTATGCCGTAAAGCAGTCAAAGCCGTAAAAATGTGTAGTTTTTTTAGTGTGGCGGCAGGGTTCCTACCATGCACCTCAAAGTTACATAGTGCCAGTGAAGGTGATACAGACCCCTCAGACCATGACAGATGTTCATTAAACCTGTTGGAAGTTGATGTACCATCACAATGATGATGATGAAATATTAGATTAAGCTGGAAAAGTTACATAGTGCTGCTTTAAGGCATAGGCCTACATAATAATATAACATTTAGTAAAATGGCGCAGTGAGAAGACCGCAAGTCTGCTGATCCGATATACTTTTACATTTTTTTGCCTTTTAATACATTCGTCCATTGATAAGCACATCATGACGCACTCCACAGATGAAAATACTGACTAGAAAATGATGTGAAGACGTGTCATCTCAGATGAAGTCAGGCCAGCGTGTTATTAATGGAAGATGAATGACATACATGTATCCTCCAGGAAATGAGCCGGCATTCCAGGGCCGGGCGTTGGCTCCTTTCCATTCAGACTTTTCAAGGGGCTCTTTATGTTTACGCCAGGTCCAGGAGACTGGCAGCGATCCGGGGTCAGTGTGTGACACTCACCTGCCTCCCGCTCAACTCTGACAAAACAAAGAACCACTTTCTTTTCTTTCTTTCTCTTTTCCTTTTATTTTCAAAACATAGCTAAGACGGGATAGAATGGGATGTGGGAAAAAAAGCCAGGTCAACTGAACAGTGGAAAAACAAAACAAAACACAGGTTATATGTAAGGGAACAAAGAAGCTCTTTCTGAAAGTTTCCTTCATCCCAGCGTTCCCAGCGTTCCCATAACCAGCAGTTTAGCTGCCGTTTATCCAGCTCTCATTTAGTGGTGACAGCACTTCACCTGCAGCCGGGTCTGCTGGCACGGCCTGAGACGCCACAGCTAAATTGAGTCTTTCACTCCACCTCTCCAAACTCCAGATGCTCAATTTAAAAGTTTCATAGTGCTTCATGAAATTCATTAAAAAGTGTTCCCTTTCCGCCCAACACAACAGTCGCCTTATACAAGAAAGCTACGTCTAAACAGACACAATCATACGATCATCTTGTCATGATGCATGCAGCTTACTCAGTGCTGAGTCCTGCAAAGAGCTGGATCTTCTTCTTTTTTTATCATTTTATTTTTCTGAGAGAAACATACAGAATAGCTTCAACACAACCATACTTTCACAGCAAGGCAGACAGATATGTACAGTTTGACTTACTTATTTCCCTCTGTTACTCTCCCTTACATTTTGTAATATGTAAAATATAACATGAATATAGGAGCAATGGATGTCACACTTCCTTTCCAGTATCTGCAAGTCAAAAATCTGGTACTTCAAGTCATGCACAAAGGTACTTATAGCAGTTCAGGTCTCCGTGCTCCTATGTATCCTGTCCATTTGTAGCTCCAACTCTCAAACGTCTCCGATTGTAGCCTTAGAGCAAATGTCAATTTCTCCATAGTATAGATTTCTTGAACAGTTTTTTGCCAGTCTTCCATTGTCGGTGCATTGGGTTGTAACCACTTCCTTGTTATGGCCTTCTTCGCTCCAATCAATAACATCTTCATTAGATATGTATCTGCTTTCGCTTGAGTATGCAATGCCATGGTACCAAAATACATTATGCTGACATCAAATTGTACAGTAATTTGAAATATGTGTTCCAGACAATCATGAATGTCATTCCAATAAGAAAGAAGTTTTGGACAATCCCAAAATAAATGATAATGGTTAGCTAAATCTGAACCACACATCCTCCAACAACTTCCACTTCCTAGGTGTCTCTTCTGAGCAGGTGTTATAAAAAATCTAATGAGGTTTTTCCAACCAAATTCACGCCAGCTGTGTGAATTTGTTGTTTTCCACTGTAGTTTACAAATATCTTCCCATTCTTCCTGGGATATGATCAGATCTCCCTCTCTTTCCCATCTACACTTAATATGTACAGTGTTAGATTTTGAGGAGTCTTTTTTTTTGTGATCAAATTTTTATGTTATTTTCATTCAAACAGGGAAACAAACAATGATGCACAGGCACTGAATATATTGTTACATCAATCCCCCGATTTCATGAAAATACAACGAACTACCGATATATAACGTTGTCATAACAATTAGTTAACTTTTATTTACGTAGCAAGCACGCTAAGATAACTAACAAAAACCTAACATACTATTAAAAACCCACAATTTTTAATCGTTGTCCTTACACTAAATTGAATTAAAAAGGTTATATATTAAAGTTACTTACATTTATATTCATCCTTCTCCCTCTCCACGGTGCAATTAGTCCTTTCTGCCTTCACATCACATAACTGTCCGATTGCAGCTGTTTTCTCAATAAAGCTTTGAGAAAAAAAAGAAAAAAGCGCTGCCCGGCCGAGGCCGCATTGCATTCTGGGATATAGTAAGCGAGGTAGGCTAGTCTGATGCATGCTGCAGATTTTTTTCCAAATCAGTATAACATCCGGGTATTTTTCGCACACTGCAGATTTCCTTCTGTTCACATACAGCATACTACTTACTACACTTTGGCCAAATCAATGTATACTTGTAGTACAGTATGCAAATTCGGAAACGGCCCTTGATTATGTTACTTACCATACCCACCAGGTTCCAGTCTCAAAAGGAGGGAAAAGTGCAACCACTTCCTGAATTGATACCCTGGTGACATCATTAGTGAAGTCACTGGGTTGAACCATGTACGGTGCGTGGTTGAAAAGGTATCTGTTACCATAGCCAAAGCTATTGTGTGTTTGATAGTGATTGTAGTTGAAGGCAAACTATTGATTTCTCAGTTGATTCCAAGGAAGCGAGTGGAGTCACCTTTGGAAGGGTACAGCCTGATGGAAGGGCCTACTTAACCGGCTGCTGTCTGCTGCCGGGGGAGGAGAGAGACCAGTGTGCAGCCATGGGCACATGTTGCTTTACTTTAAGTTTTTTTGAAAAAGAAAAAAGAAATCACTCTTGAACTTTTTAGCATTGCTTCTGAGTCTGCCTCCTTCCATCCATCTACTCTGGTCACGCTTCCCCACAACATTGCACATTAATCTGTGAGCATAGACACCAATTTATGACCATGACAGCAGCGACAGCAGTAACTGATATTAATAAAAAAAAAAGTAAATAGAGCAACTGTTTCTGCATTATAACCAGGGATTAAACCTGCATCTATGGAGAAATCCAGCCTTGAAGCTACACAGTCACATTAAGAAAGTAAAAAATGCGGCAGTAAAGTCTTATATGCGAGTAACCTTGTTTCAGCATCCATTAGGACGCCCACCACTTGAGCAGGGGCATAAAGTCAAAGACGATCATAAAGTGTGAAAGACAAAGAGTTGTCCATTCACCGTGATCCGTTGTGGTATACATCATTCAGGAATATTAGGAGTTGACGAGTCCCACATCCATCCGGGCGACAGTCACGGGGATGTTATGGATTCTCCGCAGCCGCCTGCGCAGCGCCGGCCCGCGTGTGATGAGGGAGTGAAGGTAGAGGGAGAGTAGCTCTGGATGAAGGAGTGAAGGTAGAGGGGGAGTAGCTCTGGATGAAGGAGTGAAGGTAGAGGGAGAGTAGCTCTGGATGAAGGAGTGAAGGTAGAGGGAGAGTAGCTCTGGATGAAGGAGTGAAGGTAGAGGGAGAATAGCTCTGGATGAAGGAGTGAAGGTAGAGGGAGTGTAGCTCTGGATGAAGGAGTGAAGGTAGAGGGAGTAGCTCTGGATGAAGGAGTGAAAGTAGAGGGAGAATAGCTCTGGATGAAGGAGTGAAGGTAGAGGGAGAGCAGCTCTGGATGAAGGAGTGAAGGTAGAGGGAGCGTAGCTCTGGATGAAGGAGTGAAGGTAGAGGGAGAATAGCTCTGGATGAAGGAGTGAAGGTAGAGGGAGAGTAGCTCTGGATGAAGGAGTGAAGGTAGAGGGAGTGTAGCTCTGGATGGAGGAGTGAAGGTAGAGGGAGTGTAGCTCTGGATGAAGGAGTGAAGGTAGAGGGAGAATAGCTCTGGATGAAGGAGTGAAGGTAGAGGGAGAGTAGCTCTGGATGAAGGAATGAAGGTAGAGGGAGTGTAGCTCTGGATGAAGGAGTGAAGGTAGAGGGAGTGTATCTCTGGATGAAGGAGTGAAGGTAGAGGGAGTGTAGCTCTGGATGAAGGAGTGAAGGTAGAGGGAGAATAGCTCTGGATGAAGGAGTGAAGGTAGAGGGAGTGTAGCTCTGGATGAAGGAGTGAAGGTAGAGGGAGTGTATCTCTGGATGAAGGAGTGAAGGTAGAGGGAGTGTAGCTCTGGATGAAGGAGTGAAGGTAGAGGGAGAGTAGCTCTGGATGAAGGAGTGAAGGTAGAGGGAGAGTAGCTCTGGATGAAGGAGTGAAGGTAGAGGGAGAGTAGCTCTGGATGAAGGAGTGAAGGGAGAGTAGCTCTGGATGAGGGAGTGAAGGTAGAGGGAGTGTAGCTCTGGATGAAGGAGTGAAGGTAGAGGGAGAGTAGCTCTGGATGAAGGAGTGAAGGTAGAGGGAGAATAGCTCTGGATGAAGGAGTGAAGGTAGAGGGAGAGTAGCTCTGGATGAAGGAGTGAAGGTAGAGGGAGAGTAGGTCTGGATGAAGGAGTGAAGGTAGAGGGAGAGTAGCTCTGGATGAAGGAGTGAAGGTAGAGGGAGAGTAGCTCTGGATGAAGGAGTGAAGGTAGAGGGAGAGTAGCTCTGGATGAAGGAGTGAAGGTAGAGGGAGAGTAGCTCTGGATGAAGGAGTGAAGGTAGAGGGAGTGTAGCTCCGGATGAAGGAGTGAAGGTAGAGGTAGAGTAGCTCTGGATGAAGGAGTGAAGGTAGAGGGAGAGTATCTCTGGATGAAGGAGTGAAGGTAGAGGGAGTGTAGCTCCGGATGAAGGAGTGAAGGTAGAGGTAGAGTAGCTCTGGATGAAGGAGTGAAGGTAGAGGGAGAGTAGCTCTGGATGAAGGAGTGAAGGTAGAGGTAGAGTAGCTCTGGATGAAGGAGTGAAGGTAGAGGGAGAGTAGCTCTGGATGAAGGAGTGAAGGTAGAGGGAGAGTAGCTCTGGATGAAGGAGTGAAGGTAGAGGGAGTGTATCTCTGGATGAAGGAGTGAAGGTAGAGGGAGAGTAGCTCTGGATGAAGGAGTGAAGGTAGAGGGAGTATATCTCTGGATGAAGGAGTGAAGGTAGAGGGAGTGTAGCTCTGGATGAAGGAGTGAACGTAGAGGGAGAGTAGCTCTGGATGAATGAGTGAAGGTAGAAGGAGAGTAGCTCTGGATGAAGGAGTGAAGGTAGAGGGAAAGTAGCTCCGGATGAAGGAGTGAAGGTAGAGGGAGAGTAGCTCTGGATGAAGGAGTGAAGGTAGAGGGAGTGTAGCTCTGGATGAAGGAGTGAAGGTAGAGGGAGAGTAGCTCTGGATGAAGGAGTGAAGGTAGAGGGAGTGTAGCTCTGGATGAAGGAGTGAAGGTAGAGGGAGTGTAGCTCTGGATGAAGGAGTGAAGGTAGAGGGAGTGTAGCTGGATGAAGGAGTGAAGGTAGAGGGAGTGTAGCTCTGGATGAAGGAGTGAAAGTAGAGGGAGAGTAGCTCTGGATGAAGGAGTGAAGGTAGAGGGAGTGTAGCTCTGGATGAAGGAGTGAAGGTAGAGGGAGAGTAGCTCTGGATGAAGGAGTGAAGGTAGAGGGAGTGTAGCTCTGGATGAAGGAGTGAGGGTAGAGGGAGTGTAGCTCTGGATGAAGGAGTGAAGGTAGAGGGAGTGTAGCTCTGGATGAAGGAGTGAAGGTAGAGGGAGTGTAGCTGGATGAAGGAGTGAAGGTAGAGGGAGAGTAGCTCTGGATGAAGGAGTGAAGGTAGAGGGAGAGTAGCTCTGGATGAAGGAGTGAAGGTAGAGGGAGAGTAGCTCTGGATGAAAGAGTGAAGGTAGAGGGAATGTAGCTCTGGATGAAGGAGTGAAGGTAGAGGGAGAGTAGCTCTGGATGAAGGAGTGAAGGTAGAGGGAGAGTAGCTCTGGATGAAGGAGTGAAGGTAGAGGGAGTGTAGCTCTAAATGAAGGAGTGAAGGTAGAGGGAGTGTAGTTCTGGATGAAGGAGTGAAGGTAGAGGGAGAGTAGCTCTGGATGAAGGAGTGAAGGTAGAGGGAGTGTAGCTCTGGGTGAAGGAGTGAAGGTAGAGGGAGTGTAGCTCTGGATGAATGAGTGAAGGTAGAGGGAGAGTAGCTCTGGATGAAGGAGTGAAGGTAGAGGGAGTGTAGCTCTGGATGAAGGAGTGAAGGTAGAGGGAGAGTAGCTCTGGATGAAGGAGTGAAGGTAGAGGGAGTGTAGCTCTGGATGAAGGAGTGAAGGTAGAGGGAGAGTAGCTCTGGATGAAGGAGTGAAGGTAGAGGGAGTGTAGATCTGGATGAAGTAGTGAAGGTAGAGGGAGTGTAGCTCTGGGTGAAGGAGTGAAGGTAGAGGGAGTGTAGCTCTGGATGAAGGAGTGAAGGTAGAGGGAGAGTAGCTCTGGATGAAGGAGTGAAGGTAGAGGGAGAGTAGCTCTGGATGAAGGAGTGAAGGTAGAGGGAGAGTATTTCTGGATGAAGGAGTGAAGGTAGAGGGAGTGTAGCTCTGGATGAAGGAGTGAAGGTAGAGGGAGAGTAGCTCTGGATGAAGGAGTGAAGGTAGAGGGAGAGTAGCTCTGGATGAAGGAGTGAAGGTAGAGGGAGAGTATTTCTGGATGAAGGAGTGAAGGTAGAGGGAGTGTAGCTCTGGATGAAGGAGTGAAGGTAGAGGGAGAGTAGCTCTGGATGAAGGAGTGAAGGTAGAGGGAGAGTAGCTCTGGATGAAGGAGTGAAGGTAGAGGGAGTGTAGATCTGGATGAAGTAGTGAAGGTAGAGGGAGTGTAGCTCTGGATGAAGGAGTGATGGTAGAGGGAGTGTAGCTCTGGATTAAGGAGTGAAGGTAGAGGGAGAGTAGCTCTGGATGAAGTAGTGAAGGTAGAGGGAGTGTAGCTCTGGATGAAGGAGTGATGGTAGAGGTAGAATAGCTCTGGATGAAGGAGTGAAGGTACAGGGAGTGTAGCTCTGGATGAAGGAGTGAAGGTAGAGGTAGAATAGCTCTGGATGAAGGAGTGAAGGTACAGGGAGTGTAGCTCTGGATGAAGGAGTGAAGGTAGAGGGAGAGTAGCTCTGGATGAAGGAGTGAAGGTACAGGGAGTGTAGCTCTGGATGAAAGAGTGAAGGTAGAGGGAATGTAGCTCTGGATGAAGGAGTGAAGGTAGAGGTAGAATAGCTCTGGATGAAGGAGTGAAGGTACAGGGAGTGTAGCTCTGGATGAAGGAGTGAAGGTAGAGGGAGAGTAGCTCTGGATGGAGGAGTGAAGGTAGAGGGAGAGTAGCTCTGGATGAAGGAGTGAAGGTACAGGGAGTGTAGCTCTGGATGAAGGAGTGAAGGTAGAGGGAGAGTAGCTCTGGATGAAGGAGTGAAGGTAGAGGGAGTGTAGCTCTGGATGGAGGAGTGAAGGTAGAGGGAGAGTAGCTCTGGATGAAGGAGTGAAGGCACAGGGAGTGTAGCTCTGGATGAAGGAGTGAAGGTAGAGGGAGAGTAGCTCTGGATGAAGGAGTGAAGGTAGAGGGAGTGTAGTTCTGGATGAAGGAGTGAAGGTAGAGGGAGAGTAGCTCTGGATGAAGGAGTGAAGGTAAAGTAGCTCTGGATGAAGGAGTGAAGGTAGAGGGAATGTAGCTCTGGATGAAGGAGTTAAGGTAGAGGGAGAGTAGCTCTGGATGAAGGAGTGAAGGTACAGGGAGTGTAGCTCTGGATGAAGGAGTGAAGGTAGAGGGAGAGTAGCTCTGGATGAAGGAGTGAAGGTAGAGGGAGAGTAGATCTGGATGAAGGAGTGAAGGTAGAGGGAGAGTAGCTCTGGATGAAGGAGTGAAGGTAGAGGGAGTGTAGCTCTAAATGAAGGAGTGAAGGTAGAGGGAGTGTAGTTCTGGATGAAGGAGTGAAGGTAGAGGGAGAGTAGCTCTGGATGAAGGAGTGAAGGTAAAGGGAGTGTAGCTCTGGATGAAGGAGTGAAGGTAGAGGGAGTGTAGCTCTGGATGAAGGAGTGAAGGTAGAGGGAGAGTAGCTCTGGATGAAGGAGTGAAGGTAGAGGGAGTGTAGCTCTGGATGAAGGAGTGAAGGTAGAGGGAGTGTAGCTGGATTAAGGAGTGAAGGTAGAGGGAGAGTAGCTCTGGATGAAGGAGTGAAGGTAGAGGGAGAGTAGCTCTGGATGAAGGAGTGAAGGTAGAGGGAGTGTAGCTCTGGGTGAAGGAGTGAAGGTAGAGGGAGTGTAGCTCTGGATGAATGAGTGAAGGTAGAGGGAGAGTAGCTCTGGATGAAGGAGTGAAGGTAGAGGGAGTGTAGCTCTGGATGAAGGAGTGAAGGTAGAGGGAGAGTAGCTCTGGATGAAGGAGTGAAGGTAGAGGGAGAGTAGCTCTAGATGAAGGAGTGAAGGTAGAGGGAGTGTAGCTCTGGATGAAGGAGTGAAGGTAGAGGGAGAGTAGCTCTGGATGAAGGAGTGAAGGTAGAGGGAGAGTAGATCTGGATGAAGTAGTGAAGGTAGAGGGAGTGTAGCTCTGGATGAAGGAGTGAAGGTAGAGGGAGAGTAGCTCTGGATGAAGGAGTGAAGGTAGAGGGAGTGTAGCTCTGGATGAAGGAGTGAAGGTAGAGGGAGAGTAGCTCTGGATGAAGGAGTGAAGGTAGAGGGAGTGTAGATCTGGATGAAGTAGTGAAGGTAGAGGGAGTGTAGCTCTGGGTGAAGGAGTGAAGGTAGAGGGAGTGTAGCTCTGGATGAAGGAGTGAAGGTAGAGGGAGAGTATTTCTGGATGAAGGAGTGAAGGTAGAGGGAGTGTAGCTCTGGATGAAGGAGTGAAGGTAGAGGGAGTGTAGCTCTGGATGAAGGAGTGAAGGTAGAGGGAGAGTAGCTCTGGATGAAGGAGTGAAGGTAGGGGGAGTGTAGCTCTGGATGAAGGAGTGAAGGTAGAGGGAGAGTAGCTCTGGATGAAGGAGTGAAGGTAGAGGGAGTGTAGATCTGGATGAAGTAGTGAAGGTAGAGGGAGTGTAGCTCTGGATGAAGGAGTGATGGTAGAGGGAATGTAGCTCTGGATTAAGGAGTGAAGGTAGAGGGAGAGTAGCTCTGGATGAATGAGTGAAGGTAGAGGGAGTGTAGCTGGATTAAGGAGTGAAGGTAGAGGGAATGTAGCTCTGGATGAAGGAGTGAAGGTAGAGGTAGAATAGCTCTGGATGAAGGAGTGAAGGTAGAGGGAGAGTAGCTCTGGATGAAGGAGTGAAGGTAGAGGGAGTGTAGCTCTGGATGAAGGAGTGAAGGTAGAGGGAGAGTAGCTCTGGATGAAGGAGTGAAGGTAGAGGGAGAGTAGCTCTGGATGAAGGAGTGAAGGTAGAGGGAGTGTAGCTCTGGATGAAGGAGTGAAGGTAGAGGGAGAGTAGGTCTGGATGAAGGAGTGAAGGTAGAGGGAGAGTAGCTCTGGATGAAGGAGTGAAGGTAGAGTAGCTCTGGATGAAGGAGTGAAGGTAGAGGGAATGTAGCTCTGGATGAAGGAGTGAAGGTAGAGTAGCTCTGGATGAAGGATTGAAGGTAGAGGGAGTGTAGCTCTGGATGAAGGAGTGAAGGTAGAGGGAGAATAGCTCTGGATGAAGGAGTGAAGGTACAGGGAGTGTAGCTCTGGATGAAGGAGTGAAGGTAGAGGGAATGTAGCTCTGGATGAAGGAGTGAAGGTAGAGGGAGAATAGCTCTGGATGAAGGAGTGAAGGTAGAGGGAGTGTAGCTCTGGATGAAGGAGTGAAGGTAGAGGGAGAGTAGCTCTGGATGAAGGAGTGAAGGTAGAGGGAGTGTAGCTCTGGATGAAGGAGTGAAGGTAGAGGGAGAGTAGCTCTGGATGAAGGAGTGAAGGTAGAGGGAGTGTATCTCTGGATGAAGGAGTGAAGGTAGAGGGAGTGTAGCTCTGGATGAAGGAGTGAAGGTAGAGGGAGAGTAGCTCTGGATGAAGGAGTGAAGGTAGAGGGAGAGTAGCTCTGGATTAAGGAGTGAAGGTAGAGGGAGTGTAGCTCTGGATGAAGGAGTGAAGGTAGAGGGAGTGTAGCTCTGGATGAAGGAGTGAAGGTAGAGGGAGTGTAGCTCTGGATGAAGGAGTGAAGGTAGAGTAGCTCTGGATGAAGGAGTGAAGGTAGAGGGAATGCAGCTCTGGGTGAAGGAGTGAAGGTAGAGGGAGTGTAGCTCTGGATGAAGGAGTGAAGGTAGAGGGAGTGTAGCTCTGGATGAAGGAGTGAAGGTAGAGGGAGTGTAGCTCTGGATGAAGGAGTGAAGGTAGAGGGAGTGTAGCTCTGGATGAAGGAGTGAAGGTAGAGTAGCTCTGGATGAAGGAGTGAAGGTAGAGGGAATGCAGCTCTGGATGAAGGAGTGAAGGTAGAGGGAGTGTAGCTCTGGATGAAGGAGTGAAGGTAGAGGGAGTGTAGCTCTGGATGAAGGAGTGAAGGTAGAGGGAGAGTAGCTCTGGATGAAGGAGTGAAGGTAGAGGGAGTGTAGCTCTGGATGAAGGAGTGAAGGTAGAGGGAGAGTAGCTCTGGATGAAGGAGTGAAGGTAGAGGGAGTGTAGATCTGGATGAAGTAGTGAAGGTAGAGGGAGTGTAGCTCTGGGTGAAGGAGTGAAGGTAGAGGGAGTGTAGCTCTGGATGAAGGAGTGAAGGTAGAGGGAGAGTATTTCTGGATGAAGGAGTGAAGGTAGAGGGAGTGTAGCTCTGGATGAAGGAGTGAAGGTAGAGGGAGAGTAGCTCTGGATGAAGGAGTGAAGGTAGAGGGAGTGTAGCTCTGGATGAAGGAGTGAAGGTAGAGGGAGAGTAGCTCTGGATGAAGGAGTGAAGGTAGAGGGAGTGTAGATCTGGATGAAGTAGTGAAGGTAGAGGGAGTGTAGCTCTGGATGAAGGAGTGATGGTAGAGGGAGTGTAGCTCTGGATTAAGGAGTGAAGGTAGAGGGAGTGTAGCTGGATTAAGGAGTGAAGGTAGAGGGAGAGTAGCTCTGGATGAAGGAGTGAAGGTAGAGGGAATGTAGCTCTGGATGAAGGAGTGAAGGTAGAGGTAGAATAGCTCTGGATGAAGGAGTGAAGGTAGAGGGAGAGTAGCTCTGGATGAAGGAGTGAAGGTAGAGGGAGTGTAGCTCTGGATGAAGGAGTGAAGGTAGAGGGAGAGTAGCTCTGGATGAAGGAGTGACGGTAGAGGGAGTGTAGATCTGGATGAAGGAGTGAAGGTAGAGGGAGAGTAGCTCTGGATGAAGGAGTGAAGGTAGAGTAGCTCTGGATGAAGGAGTGAAGGTAGAGGGAATGTAGCTCTGGATGAAGGAGTGAAGGTAGAGGGAGTGTAGCTCTGGTTGAAGGAGTGAAGGTAGAGGGAGAATAGCTCTGGATGAAGGAGTGAAGGTAGAGGGAGTGTAGCTCTGGTTGAAGGAGTGAAGGTAGAGGGAGAATAGCTCTGGATGAAGGAGTGAAGGTACAGGGAGTGTAGCTCTGGATGAAGGAGTGAAGGTAGAGGGAATGTAGCTCTGGATGAAGGAGTGAAGGTAGAGGGAGAATAGCTCTGGATGAAGGAGTGAAGGTAGAGGGAGTGTAGCTCTGGATGGAGGAGTGAAGGTAGAGGGAGAGTAGCTCTGGATGAAGGAGTGAAGGTAGAGGGAGTGTAGCTCTGGATGAAGGAGTGAAGGTAGAGGGAGAGTAGCTCTGGATGAAGGAGTGAAGGTAGAGGGAGTGTAGCTCTGGATGAAGGATTGAAGGTAGAGGGAGTGTAGCTCTGGTTGAAGGAGTGAAGGTAGAGGGAGAATAGCTCTGGATGAAGGAGTGAAGGTACAGGGAGTGTAGCTCTGGATGAAGGAGTGAAGGTAGAGGGAATGTAGCTCTGGATGAAGGAGTGAAGGTAGAGGGAGAATAGCTCTGGATGAAGGAGTGAAGGTAGAGGGAGTGTAGCTCTGGATGGAGGAGTGAAGGTAGAGGGAGAGTAGCTCTGGATGAAGGAGTGAAGGTAGAGGGAGTGTAGCTCTGGATGAAGGAGTGAAGGTAGAGGGAGAGTAGCTCTGGATGAAGGAGTGAAGGTAGAGGGAGTGTAGCTCTGGATGAAGGAGTGAAGGTAGAGGGAGTGTATCTCTGGATGAAGGAGTGAAGGTAGAGGGAGTGTAGCTCTGGATGAAGGAGTGAAGGTAGAGGGAGAGTAGCTCTGGATGAAGGAGTGAAGGTAGAGGGAGAGTAGCTCTGGATTAAGGAGTGAAGGTAGAGGGAGTGTAGCTCTGGATGAAGGAGTGAAGGTAGAGGGAGTGTAGCTCTGGATGAAGGAGTGAAGGTAGAGGGAGTGTAGCTCTGGATGAAGGAGTGAAGGTAGAGTAGCTCTGGATGAAGGAGTGAAGGTAGAGGGAATGCAGCTCTGGATGAAGGAGTGAAGGTAGAGGGAGTGTAGCTCTGGATGAAGGAGTGAAGGTAGAGGGAGTGTAGCTCTGGATGAAGGAGTGAAGGTAGAGGGAGGTTATCTCTGGATGAAGGAGTGAAGGTAGAGGGAGAGTAGCTCTTAATGAAGGAGTGAAGGTAGGGGGAGAGTAGCTCTGGATGAAGGAGTGAAGGTAGAGGGAGAGTAGCTCTGGATTAAGGAGTGAAGGTAGAGGGAGTGTAGCTCTGGATGAAGGAGTGAAGGTAGAGGGAGTGTAGCTCTGGATGAAGGAGTGAAGGTAGAGGGAGTGTAGCTCTGGATGAAGGAGTGAAGGTAGAGGGAGTGTAGCTCTGGATGAAGGAGTGAAGGTAGAGTAGCTCTGGATGAAGGAGTGAAGGTAGAGGGAGTAGCTCTGGATGAAGGAGTGAAGGTAGAGGGAGAGTAGCTCTGGATGAAGGAGTGAAGGTAGAGGGAGAGTAGCTCTGGATGAAGGAGTGAAGGTAGAGGGAGTGTAGCTCTGGATGAAGGAGTGAAGGTAGGGGGAGTGTAGCTCTGGATGAAGGAGTGAAGGTAGAGGGAGAGTAGCTCTGGATGAAGGAGTGACGGTAGAGGGAGTGTAGCTCTGGATGAAGGAGTGAAGGTAGAGGGAGTGTAGCTCTGGATGAAGGATTGAAGGTAGAGGGAGTGTAGCTCTGGATGAAGGAGTGAAGGTAGAGGGAGTGTAGCTCTGGATGAAGGAGTGAAGGTAGAGGGAGTGTAGCTCTGGATGAAGGAGTGAAGGTAGAGGGAGTGTAGCTCTGGATGAATGAGTGAAGGTAGAGGGAGTGTAGCTCTGGATGAAGGAGTGAAGGTAGAGGGAGGTTATCTCTGGATGAAGGAGTGAAGGTAGAGGGAGGTTATCTCTGGATGAAGGAGTGAAGGTAGAGGGAGGTTATCTCTGGATGAAGGAGTGAAGGTAGAGGGAGGTTATCTCTGGATGAAGGAGTGAAGGTAGAGGGAGAGTAGCTCTGGATGAAGGAGTGACGGTAGAGGGAGTGTAGCTCTGGATGAAGGAGTGAAGGTAGAGGGAGTGTAGCTCTGGATGAAGGAGTGAAGGTAGAGGGAGTAGCTCTGGATGAAGGAGTGAAGGTAGAGGGAGAGTAGCTCTGGATGAAGGAGTGAAGGTAGAGGGAGGTTATCTCTGGATGAAGGAGTGAAGGTAGAGGGAGGTTATCTCTGGATGAAGGAGTGAAGGTAGAGGGGGTGTATCTCTGGATGAAGGAGTGAAGGTAGAGGGAGTGTAGCTCTGGATGAAGGAGTGAAGGTAGAGGGAATGCAGCTCTGGATGAAGGAGTGAAGGTAGAGGGAGTGTAGCTTTGGATGAAGGAGTGAAGGTAGAGGGAGTGTAGCTCTGGATGAAGGAGTGAAGGTAGAGGGAGGTTATCTCTGGATGAAGGAGTGAAGGTACAGGGAGTGTAGCTCTGGATGAAGGAGTGAAGGTAGAGGGAGAGTAGCTCTGGATGAAGGAGTGAAGGTAGAGGGAGGTTATCTCTGGATGAAGGAGTGAAGGTAGAGGGAGGTTATCTCTGGATGAAGGAGTGAAGGTAGAGGGGGTGTATCTCTGGATGAAGGAGTGAAGGTAGAGGGAGTGTAGCTCTGGATGAAGGAGTGAAGGTAGAGGGAGTGTAGCTCTGGATGAAGGAGTGAAGGTAGAGGGAGGTTATCTCTGGATGAAGGAGTGAAGGTAGAGGGGGTGTATCTCTGGATGAAGGAGTGAAGGTAGAGGGAGTGTAGCTCTGGATGAAGGAGTGAAGGTAGAGGGAGTGTATCTCTGTATGAAGGAGTGAAGGTAGAGGGAGGTTATCTCTGGATGAAGGAGTGAAGGTAGAGGGAAAGTAGCTCTGGATGAAGGAGTGAAGGTAGAGGGAGAGTATCTCTGGATGAAGGAGTGAAGGTAGAGGGAGGTTATCTCTGGATGAAGGAGTGAAGGTAGAGGGAGGTTATCTCTGGATGAAGGAGTGAAGGTAGAGGGAGAGTAACTCTGGATGAAGGAGTGAAGGTAGAGGGAGGTTATCTCTGGATGAAGGAGTGAAGGTAGAGGGAGGTTATCTCTGGATGAAGAAGTGAAGGTAGAGGGAGGTTATCTCTGGATGAAGGAGTGAAGGTAGAGGGAGAGTATCTCTGGATGAAGGAGTGAAGGTAGAGGGAGGTTATCTCTGGATGAAGGAGTGAAGGTAGAGGGAGGTTATCTCTGGATGAAGGAGTGAAGGTAGAGGGAGTGTAGCTGGGAAGGCGCCCGCTCCGGACGATACTGCTGCCGGCCCGAGCATGACTTCGGCGGACTTTAAGGCTGAACTGCTCACTGCTCTTCGGGAAGAGATGGTAGGCATTTTAAAGGCTTAATTAGAGGCGGCAATGACAAGCAACCTGACCCGGATAAAGTCCGAGCTGCAGAGTGTGAAGACGGAGCTAAATGCTAACATGGCGGCTATCAGGTCGGAGGTGGATGTGCTTAGAGTGACTGTGAATGATATGGAGGGCCCGCTGTCGACGTGCACTGACGATGTGGTTTCACTCAGAGGTAAAGTGGAGAAGCTTTCTGCTCAACTTGTCACTCTCGACAGTAAATGTGAGGATTTGGAGGCGAGGTCCCGCCATAATAACATCAGAATAATGGGACTTTCCGAGGAGTACGGCACGGTTAACGCAGCCACGGTTTCAACCCTGCTTAAAGATGCCTTCGGCTTAGAAAAAGAGCCAGTCGTGGACCGTGCACATCGATCCCTACAGTCCAAGCCGAACCCCGGTGAACGTCCCCGTCCCATAATAGCACGTTTACACTATTATGCTGACTGTGTCGATATCCTACAGGGTGCCAGAGCCCAGCAGCGGATCAGGGTGAAGGACTCAACTATCTCCATTTTTCCCGGATCTCACTGCACGGACGGCGAAGGCCCGTGCAGCCTTCAATGATGTCCGACGCCAGCTCAGGGACATTCCAGGCATAAGGTTTGGGCTGCTACATCCAGCCCGCCTCCGGATCACAAGAGGGGACGTCACAAGGGAGTTTACATCACCTGGTGAAGCCGCAGTGTTTGTGAAAACACTCAAATAGACTTGGGTTTTTTACTGCAAAGTTATTTGAGTACAGATTTGGGTGTGAGTGCCACTGCAGCCTTATTACTTGTTATAACGGTGGTGCTGAAATTACTTCTAACAGCAATGTCTACAAAATATATTTTTGAATATTATATCATTACTGTGGATATGTTCTGTTGATCTTGATATAAATGGCATCATAAATTCCCACTGTTCTAATAGGCAGTCAACACACTTATGTTTGCACAAGTTTTTTAGATGGTTCTGAGTTTTGTGCTGTTAAATATTCCAGCCCTAACTTTAGCTATACATTTCTATATTCTTAAAGTCAGCAGGAGCCCCAGTTAAGTTGGAGCGAAGTGAAGATGACTGTTTGGTCCAAGGCCTTGGGGTTGTTCGTTAGGTTTATGACTCCTTGTGGAGTTAGCACTGGTGTCCTATCGTTTGGGGATGGGATAATGGCAGGTGCTACGGGGGGAGGTTGTGGGATTTGGGGTGAGTTTGTTGTTGTTATTTTTGTTTATTTGGGTTTTTTTTCTTTTTTTTTCTTCTTTTTTTTCTTCTTTTCTTCTTTTCTTCTTTCCCTGGAGTGTGGGGTTGACAACCTGGTTGCCTCCTCTAGTTTGATCCACACTTAACATGGCCAATGCTACAAGCTCTAATATAAAGTTTGTCAGTTGGAATATCAAAGGTTTAGGGGGTTCTGTTAAGCGTTGTAGGGTGTTCTCCCATTTAAAGCGCTTGAAGCCTGACATTGTGTTTTTGCAGGAGACCCACATGAGGAATAAAGACCAAGTCAGACTGAATAGTCCCTGGGCTGCTGAAGTATTCCATTCTAGTTTCAACTCTAAGGCCAGAGAGGTTGCCATCCTGATCGGTAAATCTGTCCCATTTACATTGACTAGTACCATTTCTGACAAAGACGGCAGATATCTGATAGTTTTAGGTACTCTATTTCGTATGCCTGTCCTATTAGTTAATGTATACGCACCAAATTTTGATAATCCCGGTTTTATGAATAAGTTGTTTGGAAATCTGCCCTCTCTGGGTGATGTTTTTTTTATTTTCGGAGGGGACATGAACTGTGCTATCGATCCTCAATTAGATCGTTCTAAACCTGGCTCAACCCAATCACTAATGGCTAAGGCTCTTTGCAACTTCATGACTAGTAATGGCTATGTTGACCCCTGGAGATTTCGCAATCCAAGCAGTAGACAATACTCTTTTTACTTGCACGTGCACCGGTCCTTTTCTCGTATAGATTATTTCTTTGTAGATGCTAAACTTATGCCAAAAGTGTCGGATGTTTCGTATCACCCAATTATTGTTTCGGATCATTCACCTGTGTCCCTAGATGTTCAGATTTCTCCCGGACCTCGATACCCCACCCTTTGGCGATTCAATACCTCACTTTTATCGGATGACAAATTCCATAAATTTATTACAAGTGCAATAGAGGATTTTGTTGCTCTTAACGACTCTGATTCTGAACCTATCTTTAGGGCGCTATTATGGGAGTCCTTAAAGGCATATTTACGAGGTCAGATAATTTCATATTCTGCACATACAAGAAAAGTAAGGATGTTAAATATTCAGAAGCTCTCATCTGACTTAGAATCAGTGGACCAACAGCTCGCGATCACCCCATCTGATGACCTTGCCAAGCGTCGCGTGGCCTTACAGACTGAGCTGGATCTTATCACAACTAATGAAGCAGAGCGCTTGTTACTTCACTCCCGTTCTAGATTCTACGAACATGGCGACAAGTCCGGTAGTTTACTAGCTCACCAGTTGCGTCGTCAAGCAGCCTCACGTTTAATACCTCGCATTAAGGATGGATCGGGAACGTTGCGGGAGGACCTGGATGATATTAACTCCATCTTTTCATCTTTTTATGAGTCCCTGTACAAGTCTGAACTTTCATCAGATCCAGCAGACATGCACACGTTTTTAGATGGACTTCGGTTTCCTTCCGTAAATAAAGAATTGGTTGATCAATTAGACTCTGCACTGACTATTCCAGAACTAAATTCAGCTCTACAAAACATGCAGAATAATAAAGCCCCGGGACCCGACGGGTTTCCTGCCGAATTTTTTAAAGCATTTCATGCTAAACTTATTCCATTACTTTATTCTGTTTATGCCGAATCTCTGTCACTCGGTTCGCTCCCTTCTACATTGAGACAAGCCTCTATTAGTGTTCTTTTAAAGAAGGACAAGGATCCTGATCTTTGTGCCTCCTATAGACCTATCTCTTTAATGAATGTAGATACAAAGATTCTTGCGAAGGCCTTGGCTCGCCGACTTGAAAGGGTTCTTCCATCAATCATTTCTGAGGAACAGACTGGCTTTATAAAGGGGCGTCAGCTTTTTTATAATGTACGTACTCTGTTAAATGTAATCTACTCAAAGGAAACAACAGTTACTCCTGAAGTATTGATATCAGTTGACGCTCAGAAGGCATTTGATCGAGTCCAATGAAGTTATCTCTTTGCAGTTTTAGCCAAATTTGGATTTGGAGAAATTTTTATATCATGGATACGTCTCCTGTATACACTCCCCTGTGCCAGTATCACCACTAATAACATTAAATCTGGCTATTTTTTCTTAAATAGAGGTTGTAGACAGGGCTGCCCCCTGTCTCCCCTGTTGTTTGCGCTCGCAATAGAGCCCCTGTCTATTTATTTGAGGACCTTTCCCACTTTTAATGGCATCATCAGGACTCATACAGAACTCAAATTATCATTATATGCCGATGACCTGTTGCTATATGTCACGAATCCCGTAAGAGCGTGCCCCGCCATTGTTTCATTCTTTAGTAGATTTGGCCGGTTCTCAGGGTATAAGGTTAACGTTGCCAAGAGTGAATGCTACCCCGTCAATAAACTAGCAATGCAACTCTCCCAGTCTGACATTCCTTTTAAATTGAGCCCTTCAGGGTTTAGGTATCAAGATACCTATGTTAACCCCAAGGGGTTAACATAGCCAGATCTTTTAAATCTCTTTACTCTGAAAATTTCTTTCCCCTTATAGCTGCGATTAAGGCAGATTTTCTGAAGTGGAACTCCCTCCCTCTCTCTTTAATTGGGAGAATAAATGCAATTAAGATGAACGTCCTGCCAAAATTTCTATTTTTGTTTCAATGTCTGCCTATATTTCTACCAAAACTTTTTTTTAAAACAGTAGACTCGATTATTTCTCATTTTTTGTGGAATGGCAAAACACCCAGACTTAAACAAAAAGTACTTCAAAATTGTCTCTCTCTCTACCAAATTTTCAATTTTATTACTGGGCTGCGAACATAAATAAAATTGCATTCTGGCCCAAGTCTACTTGTATACTTTGGTGTCAACTGGAAGCACAGTCATGTTCCCCGGTTTCTCTTACGGCTTTGTTGACTGGTCCGGGCACTGCAAACCCCTCTGGCCTTACCTGCAACCCTGTGGTTACCGCCACCCTTAAGATATGGTTCACATTTAGGAAACAGTTTAAATTTACTGCTCCCACAGTTGCAACCCCGCTGTTAAAAAATCCTGTGTTTAAACCCAAATTTACCGACTCCACTTTCTCCCTATGGCAGGATAAGGGACTGAAATGTTTTAAGGATCTGTATAAGGAAGGGGTCTTTTGCTCTTTCACAGACCTGGTTGCTGAATTCAATCTCCCACCCTCCCATCTTTTTAGATATTTCCAGGTGAGGAACTGTGCCAAATCCCTGTTCACTAACTTCCCTCACCTTCCACCTGAGCAGCCATGGGGTGACCTTTTGCAATTTAATCCTTTACAAAAGTCTTTAATTTCAAAAATGTATAGTTCTATTCAGTCATATGATGGTTATTTGACCACTAGCACAAAAGAGACTTGGGAGCGTGAACTAGGATTAGCTTTTGATCAATATTGGTGGGAAGCTGCACTGAAGGTCATTCACAAGACATCCATTTGTGCCCGCTTGACCTTGATACAATTTAAAGTTGTGTTTAGATGTCATTATTCAAAGACAAGGCTGGCAAGAATTTTCCCAAATATGGTAGATGATTGCGACAGATGTGCAGGCTCACCTTGTAATCTTTCGCATAGTTTTTCTCTTGTCCAGCCCTGACACATTTTTGGCAAGTTTACTTCGACACCATGTCCAAGGTATTTTCAAAAACTATTGACGCTTCACCACACATTGGCATTTTTGGTCTTCCTGAGGAATACACCCGATATTCTACTAAGGAATTGGAAGTAATGGCTTTCACCTCCGTGATTGCTAAACGCCACCACCTTCTTAACTGGAAATCCACGACAGCTCCTTCCAGGACACAGTGGATTAACGAGGTTATGTCCCTTTTAAAAGTAGAAAGAATTAGATACTCAAGGAGGGGAAACTTGATCAAGTTCTATAATAAATGGCAACCGTTTATGGACTTTTTTGCGACAACGTAACCCCCCCCCCACACCCTTTTTATTTATTTATTTATTTATTTATTTTAGTTTTTTACTTGGGTTTTCTTTTATTTTTTTTTTTAAGATCTTTACTTTTTGTCTATCCTTATGTTTATATGCCCAGTTGATTATTTCATACAGACTATGTCTATTTTATTATATTGTTTATCTAGTCTTGTTTTGTATTATCGTTATTTGTTCTTAAAAAATATGTAAATTTAAATTCTCTGATGCATACAACCACGTTCATTGCTGTCACCGATGTGCCCTGGTGTATGTAAGTGCTTTTGTTACGTTTGCATCAATAAAAAAAATATGAAACAGAAAATGTTTCTCTGTGAATAATTTCCTTCCTGCTGTGGCTAATGTCGTTTATGGCTGTGTTCTCTGAAGGTCAGGTAGCCAAGGTCAAACCTTCCTTCAGACCGTCTGTGTGTGTGAGAAAGTGAACATACACATTTCTCACCCTCATGAGCTTAGGGACCAAGGTTTGCAAGTGAGGGTTTATTGTAATGTTTTGAGCCACAGATGAAGAAGGATGTACGTTCATTCCTGGGTCTGGTGGGCTGGTACCGGAGGTTTGTACCAGATTTTGCCACCCGTGCAGCCCCTCTTTCTGATCTTGTCCGAGGAACTGGATCTAACCGGGTGCAGTGGGGGTTTGAGCAAAAACAGGCCTTCAATGACCTAAAGCAGTGCTTCTCAATCCTGGTCCTCGAGTAGTACCACTGTCCTGCATGTTTTCAATTCAATTCAATTCAATTTTATTTATATAGCGTCTAATACAACAGAGTTGTCTCTAGACGCTTTCCAGAGACCCATACCCAGAACATGACCCCCGAGCAGTTATTACATAAACAATGGCAGGTAAAAACTCCCCTAGTGGGAGAAAAACCTTAAGCCAAACAGTGGCAAGGAAAAACTCCCCTTTAGGAGGGAAGAAACCTTGAGCAGGACCAGGCTCGTAAGGGGGGACCCTCCTGCCGAGGGCCAGACTGGTGGGTCAGGGACGGCAACAGCACAGCAGGCAGGTGGAAGCAGCAACGGGATGACCAGGGGTGGGGACCGCAGGCCAGCACGCAGCTCCCGAAGCTCCGGCCCAATCATCAAGTCCCAGGTTGGGGTGCAGGGTCGGGGAAGGGTTGAAAAGGGGCAGGGCCAGGGAGAGGAGTCTTGACGGACAAACCTTCTCCCCCGCCTGCCCGGGCTGTTACCCTGCCCCCCTCACTCCCACGCTGCAGGTTCCGGTGTCCGGCAAAGGATGCTGCAACATGGACAAAAGAGAGAAAAGGGAGGAGAAGGGGGGGGCCAGCACAAGAAACTACAGGAGCGACTCTGACACACTAAAGTTTACACTACCTAGAGATTTACCAACACCAGCTAGAGGTTTACTAAACACTAACTATAGGCTTTACTAAACAGAAAGGTTTTAAGTTTAGTTTTAAAGGTGGAGGTTGTGTCAGCCTCCTTAACCCAGATCGGAAGTTGGTTCCATAGTAGTGGTGCCTGATAGCAGAACGCCCGCCCTCCAAATCTACATTTGGATACTCTAGGAACTACAAGTAAACCTGCACTCTGAGAACAGAGAGCTCTGACAGGAACATAAGGCACTATCAGGTCTTGCAAATAATGCGGAGCTAAGCCGTTTTGGGCTTTATACGCAAGTAATAAAATTTTAAATTGGATTCTGAATTTTACGGGTAACCAATGGAGCGACGCTAACACTGGAGAGACGTGGTCTCTCCTGCTGATTCCTGTCAGCACTCGTGCTGCTGCATTCTGGATCAGCTGGAGCCTATTCAGCAAATTACTTGGACATCCTGCTAACAACACATTACAGTAATCTAGTCTAGAAGATACAAACGCATGAACTAGTTTTTCTGCATCACTCTGCAAGAGGATTTTCCTAATCTTTGCAATATTACGGAGATGGAAAAAGGCTATTTTACAAACCTGATTAACATATGGTTTAAACGACAAATCCTGATCGAAAATAACACCAAGGTTTCTCACAGTTGCCCTGGAAGCCATCGCAACACCATCTAGTCCCTTCCTAAGATGCTCTGGACCAAGAATGATAACCTCTGTTTTATCTGAATTTAGAAGCAAGAAGTTTCTGGACATCCAGTCCTTGATGTCCCTAAGACATGCCTGAAGTTTAACTAACGGTTCTGTTTCATCCGGCTTCATAGACAAGTAGAGCTGCGTATCATCAGCATAACAATGAAAGTGTATGCCGTGATTCTGGATTATACTTCCCAATGGCTGCATAAACTGAACAAGATTGGCCCTAGCACTGAACCCTGCGGAACACCATAACAGACCCTTGACTGTTCTGAAGAAACCTCATGTACATGAACAAACTGGAACCTGTCAGATAGGTATGATTTAAACCAACATAGAGCTGTCCCTTTAATCCCAACAACATGCTCTAACCTGTGCAGTAAAATGCCATGATCTATAGTGTCAAAAGCAGCACTGAGGTCCAGCAGAACCAGTATGGAAACTAATCCCTTATCTGAGGCCATAAAGAGGTCATTCGTGACTCGAACCAGTGCTGTCTCTGTGCTATGATGCATTCTGAACCCTGACTGAAATACTTCAAACAGATCATTTCTATACAAATAGTCACATAACTGGCTTGAAACTGCCTTTTCCAGAATTTTAGATACAAATGGAAGGTTGGAAATTGGTCTATAATTAGCTAAGGTGTCTGGGTCAAGAGAAGGTTTTTTAAGTAAAGGTTTAATTACTGCGACTTTGCAAACCTGTGGTACATATCCTAAACTTAGGGATAGGTTAATTTGGTCCAGTATTGTCGTACCAATAAGAGAAAAAACATTTTTGAATAGTGGAGTCGGGATGGGGTCTAACATACATGTGGTTGACTTAGCTCTATTGACGAGTGAGGTCAGCTCAGGGAGGTCTATAGGATCAAAACAGTCTAGAGTCAAGTCAGAGCCTAGGGAAGTCGCTAAAGCTGAAGAAACACCTACAACCGGCTGGTTGATTTCTTCTCTAATTCTCGTGATTTTACTGTTGAAGAAGCTCATAAAGTCCTCACTACTGAGAGCTGCAGGAATGCACGTCTCCACAGAGTTGTGACTCTTTGTCAGCCTGGCTACAGTGCTGAACAGAAAACGTGGGTTACTTTTGTTATCCTCTATCAACGTTGAATAATAAGCTGTTCTGGCCTTGCGAATGGCTTTTTTATATACTATTAGAATATCCTTCCATTCACGATAAGAGTCTACAGACCTACAAGAGTACCACTTCCTTTCCATTTTACGCACGTTTTGTTTCAACATGCGGATATCTGAATTATACCAGGGAGTTAAGCTCCTGTGGCTAGAAACCCTCCTTTTCAAAGGAGCAACTTCATCTAAAGCTGAATGCAACAGATCAGCAGTGTTACTAGCAAGGAAATCAACATCTGCAGAGGTAGAACCCAGGTCACTGGCCTCGACTACATCACTATTTCGCACTGTCGTAAGATGAGCAATGGCCTCCCTAAATTTAACAATAACTTCATCAGACAAACATCTGCTAAAATAATACCTCCTATTTTGCACTTCAACATCAACAAAATTAAATTCAAACGTTATTAAGTAATGGTCGGATAAAAGGGAGTTTACAGGTGACACCAACAGACCATCAGTTTCAACACCGTAGGTGAGAACGAGATCGAGAGTATGATTAAAACAGTGCGTCGGTTTATTCACTTTTTGTGAGATACCCATTGATTCTAGAAGAGAATCAAAGGCTAATTTAAGATTATCGCTTTCAACATCCATATGAATGTTAAAATCACCCACTAGAATGAATGTATCTGTGCTGATCAATAATCCAGAAAGGAAATCTGAAAATTCAGACAAAAACTCTAGATACGCACCAGCAGGGGGCCGGTACACTACCACTAACACAACTGGCTTCTCTGATTTCCAGCTCGGAAATTTCAGACTAAGCGTGAGGCTTTCAAATGTATTATAATTGCACTTAGGTTCAATTTTTGTTTGGAGACCGGAGTTATAAATTGCTGCGACTCCTCCGCCTCGGCCCGTGCTTCTAGGAATGTGATGATTAAAGTAGCCGGGCGGAGTTGATTCATTCAAACTAACATACTCTTCCTCCTGTAACCATGTTTCTGTTAAGCAGAAAATATCACTCCTGCTCTCTGTAATTATATCATTTACTAACAGAGACTTAGAGCTTAATGATCGTATATTTAGTAGTCCGCATCTAATTTTTCGGTCTGTAATTGGTACCAAATGTACATTGGTTTTAATTTTTACAAGGTTATTTTGGTTAACGCCTCCAAAACGCCGCACCTGGTGAACTTTTGGAGGGCGGGGAACTGAAACCACTTCTATTTTGCTAGGCACCTGGCCAGAGTCGCCAATATCATGTAATCCTACAGTTTTAGAGTCGCTAATTACATAATGCAATCCTACAGTTTTGTTGGCAGGCGTTGGTCCTCGAGAGACAGCAGAGAAGTGTGTTAAACTACAGCTCTGTATCCTGGCCTGGACCCTGCATTGTCAGGGGGAGTGTCTAATAACATTGGCCAGATTTCTAGACATAAGAGCTGCACCATCCCGGGTGGGATGAATGCCGTCCCTTCTAATCAGACCGGGCTTTCCCCAGAATGTCTCCCAGTTGTCAATAAAGTCCACGTCGTTTTCTGAACACCACTGAGACAACCAGCGGCGGAGCGAGAGCATGCGACTAAACATGTCATCGCTGGTCAGATTGGGGAGGGGACCAGAAAAACCTACGGAGTCCGACATACTTTTGGCGTAGTTACACACCGAGACAATATTCATTCTGGTTACTTCCGACTGGCGAAGACGGGAGTCATTAGCTCCGACATTGATGATAACTTTACCATATTTACGATTACCCTTTGCCAGTAGCTTCAAATTTGCTTCTATGTCGCCCGCTCTGGCCCCCGGGATGCACCTAACTATGGTCTCTGGAGTCGGCTTCACATGTCTGACTATGGAGTCTCCAATCACCAGGGTCGGTTTCTCAACAGATGTGTCGCTGAGTGGGGAAAAACGGTTAGACACATGAAGCGGGTGGTGGTGTTCCGTGAGCCCTTTAAGACTACACTTCCTCCGAACCGTCACCCAGCGGTCCTGACTGGCCGGCTGCTCGGGAGCTGCAGGGGAGCGGCTACGCTCAGCTGCTACGGGCCGGTCCGCCGCTAGCTTAGCCTGGTTAGCTGAGGAGGCTCTCGGACTATGGTTTAGTTGGCCGAACCGGACCTCTAACTGACTGAGCCTCGCCTCCAGCCCTGCAAATAAGCTACACTTTAAGCACTTACCGTCTTCACTAAAGGAGGCAGAGGAATAGCTAAACATTTCACACACTGAGCAGCAAAGAGGTGAAACGGTGGGAGACGGAGAGCCCATGCTAAGATGCTAACGGAGGCTAACGGACAGAAAATGTATCGGTGATTGGTGACAGTGAAAGTTACGGAAGAGAAAATGAGCGAGTGTTGAAATAAAGACAGTAATGTACCAGATATAGTGCTATTTTGCCAGAAAACAATCTAAATTTTAGATAAAAAGTCGGGAGAGATCTGAGCCTGCACGCCGTGCAGCAGCAACAGACCGCAACACCAGGAAGTGACGCGACGCGTGACGCAGTACGTTACCCAACCAGCAGTGGCAAGCAGCCGACCACAGTCAACTGCAATAACCAGTCGGCCAAATGCTGATTTTAGATGTTTCCCTGCACCAACACACCTGATTCTAATTAAAGGTCCTAATTAGCTTGTCACCAAGGTCTGCACAGTTCTGTTGATGACACAGGTACTTGTATCACGGTGTGCTGAAGCAGGGTAGCATCTAAAACATGCAGGACAGTGGTACTCGAGGACCAGGATTGAGAAACACTGACCTAAAGGGATCCAGTGCTGCAGAGCCCTGACTTTGATAGGACTTTCACAGTTCAGACGGATGCTTCGGGTGTAGGGCTGGGTGCGGTTATGCTCCAGGGGGAAGGGATCGAACAGAAGCCGGTGGCTTATATTAGCCGCAAGCTATTCCCCCGGGAGACCAAATATGCCGCCGTGGAACTTGAATGCCTAGCGTTGAAATGGGCTCTGGGATTGGATTTGAAAATGTACCAATTTATTGTCATTTTTTCAGTTTCGGATTTATGTGGGATTATGTTTAAAGAGCATATTGCAGGTTGGAGACCCCTGTGAATCAATGTGTAGGAAAATAATGTAGGAACTGAATTTTCATTGAAATACACATAAATATATACTACAGTGACCTCCAGAGTTGTTTTTGTGAGAGTATTTTACTTCCGCATCTGAAAAAGCGAAACCGGAAGTGACGTAGCACCAGGGAGCGCAGTGAATTTCAACAATAGGAAAAATAATGGATCTTAATGTTAGTTGTGACACTGAAGAGGTTGTGAATGTGTATTCACACCAATATGACGGGCCACAGCCTTATAATTACGAACCCGTTAGGCCCTAGGGCTGGGCGATTATACGATCTCGATTTGTGATCGCGATCAAATTAAGTTCGATCACGGTGATCAGCTGTGGGTCTACTTTCTCGATCACGTGCAAAACATGCTGCAGCAAAGTGCACGACAACCAATCACAACCCGCTTTCCTGGCACCGCGCTGTCTACATTAATTGATCATGCATGACATGCCGCGGCAAGTTGCATGACCATAGGCAGTAAAGTAGTCACATCTGCCTCCCTTGCACTGGTGGGAGCAAGCGTGACCAGAGAGAATAAAACTACAAGACAACAACCACAGGCTAGCGTTAGCTTAGCTTCGAGCCGACCGGGACTCGCGGTTAGCGGTTATTTATTTATTTATTTCGCCGGACAACTTCTTCCGAGCGTACAGGAGGAGGGTGTGATGGATTCACAAAATGCCCTTCGTGATGGATGTATTGTGTATTTGAACCGCACTCATTAAAGTTGTGATTCGCTCTGCTTGTACCACAAATTACTCATCAGCGCCGACTTCAGAAACTCCGCGGCCCCGACATGGGTGTGTGTGTGTGTGTGTGTGTGTGTGTGTGTGTGTGCTCAGCGGAGTGAATGTGTCGGAGCGCGGAGGCAACAAGCAGAGCTCACCAGATGACGCCGTAGGCTCTGCGTTGGTGTAACGCGGGACCATAAATCAGCCTTAAGTCCCTTTAGGCTAATACTGTGAGAAATAACCTCTCATAATAGCGGTACTACAGTTAATAAATGTAATAAAACTGCCGTTTCTGCTGGTTACTGAGTCCTGTAAGTGGCGAGTGAGTTTTAACTCCTTAATTACCAACCAGCATCAGAGTCACGCACAGTACACAATCTGTGATGTTAGAGAGCCACCTGTTGGTCAATTTAAGCAACAGCATCGCCAGCTGCTTGACAGTGGCTCAACTCATTAGTTTACTGTTTTTGTTGTTAATAATGTCATTGCAATTTTATCTATGCAATTGTGAAAAAAAAATTGCAAAATAAATGAAAAACTGTGAACAACCCCATTCCGTAGGCTATTCGGTACTCAGTATTCAGCCAAGTCTTTAAATTTTATTCCGCTTCAGTTTCGGCCTCAAATTTTCATTTTGGTGCATCCCTAGTTTTTTCGGTGGGTACCACTGGTAGCATTCTGGATTCTTGTTAAAACATGCTATTTGCTTTATTTGTTAATAAAAAAAAAAAACTAATCTCTGGTTTCTTTCTATTTTATTCCAGAAGGGAGGGGGGATCTTCTGATTTAAAAAAATCGTGATTAAAAATCGAGATCATTCAATATGGGAAAAAAAATCGTGATCACTTTTTTTGCCATATCGCCCAGCCCAATTAGGCCCCCCACGTTCTTTTGATTGACAGCTGAAACTCGCTTTTTAAAAGGCTGATTTATGGCGTAGGGTACGCGGCGACACACCGAACGCTGCGTGCGCCGCGTAACCTACGCCGTAGGCTACGCTGTCGATTTTACGCGGAACCATAAATCAGCCTTTATTCACTGCAGCACCCGCCCGTGCGCTCC
This sequence comes from Cololabis saira, assembly GCF_033807715.1. Taxonomy (NCBI): domain Eukaryota; kingdom Metazoa; phylum Chordata; class Actinopteri; order Beloniformes; family Belonidae; genus Cololabis; species Cololabis saira. The sequence continues at coordinate 1,567,150 of NC_084588.1, read as the reverse complement.
TGAAAGAAACTCCGAAAATAACTCCTAAAAGATGGGTGAGTACTTGTAATCTGTCTACGTTTGTACTTTCTAAACAGAAAACAAGCTTATTATCTTCTCTTTTTTCTGATTAAATGCATCCGAAATAGCTGGGTATTTTTAAAACCGAATATCCCCCCCCCTCGTTTATAAAATAATTTGTATCCACATTACATCGTTGTTAAAAAAAAAAAACCTTCCACACATAACCGAAGATATGCGTTTTCGACCACATTCATAAGCATTCCAAACCTGTAGATCATCTGTAGATCATCTGTTCTTCTCCCCGTGTCCCACCACGGAGCTGCCGCGTTAAATCGACGCAGCCCTACGCCGTAGGGTACGGCGTAGGGCTGCGTCGCCGCGTACCCTACGGCGTAGGCTCTGCGTCGGTGTAACGCAGTAAACGGTGTTCAAGAGCAGAGACCATTTATTTAATAAATAGCTTGGAAAACAGATGGTGGATCATCTGTAGTTCTGTAGTAAACAAAGGTCGCACGTTAGACGTCAGAATCAGAGCAGATTTGTTGTCGTTTTGGAGCATAATGTGACGTTCGAAAACGCAAAACTGCTCTCTGTCTCTGTCTACACGCATCTACATAAACTGAGTTTTCAAAAATCTTCACTTTGCCCGGAGTTTTTTTAAACATTCGTTTATCTGCATTTTCATGTGGATGACAGGTCCAAACGTAGGAAAATATCTTCGGTTTAGCAGATACCCGGCAGAGCTGTGGAGACGTCTCCCTCCCGCTGCGTCATATGATGCGGTGTTCGCAAAAAAAAGCATTTGTAAGAGCTTTGCTAAAATCAGCCACTTTTTCCTCTGAATGCGTGCCCTTATGTCTTGTAAAACATATTAAATCCTACATTAACTTCTCACATAGTCATTTTCACATAAGGTCAGGTATAAGTTTTGAAAAAACCCTAACCTGCAATATGCTCTTTAAGTGTTATGATTATTGTTAAATGATTAAGGTTTTGTGGTCTTGTCTTTTTGTTACCTTGTTATTTGAAATGGTTATGTTTGTGGAGGGGAGTAAACCCCTGCAGATGGTAGCTGCCCAATTGGACCAATTTGGTTTGGGCTATTTAAGAGGGTGGCTCACCTGACAGACTCTCTTGGTATTTTCTTTTGCTAGAGGGAAGCCGTCTCTCTGAGTCTATGTGTCTGTTTTTTTTTTATGCCTGAGGAAAAAATAAAAATAAACTTTTTTTGATAAAAACTGGAACTTCTCTTGCCGGCACCCTTCTTTTATCCACCCACCTCAAACCCCAAGGCCCAAAGATTAGCTGGGCACAGGACTGGTATCTCACAGTGTGTCATCGGGATTTTCTCTGACAACATGGACTGACTTATCCATTAAAAGGCTCAGCACTTGCCCCCATCCTGCGTGACGGCAGTGCTGTAACTCCTGGAGTTGAATGGTTTTCCACTACACAAAGTCAACGTTTGTGAAACCCACACTCAGACCTTTTATTTTTCATGCAGGTTAGATCAGCCTTGTTGGAGACCAGCCTTGTTCAGTGTTCACTGAAGCTGTGTAGACAAACAATAGCCAAGTTTGATGACAGAAAAGAGAAAGAAAAACAGGCAGTCTACAGAGAAAAGTGAGCCTTTTCTCGATAACACAAAACAGAAACATACAAGCTCAGTGGTCAGTAGTTCAATGAAACATCGGCAGAAGGAGCAGCTCAGACCTGAATGTTTGGTGGGAACTGAGATCCCAGCAGAGATGTGTGAGGAGCAGGTCCGTCTGCCGCCCCCCCGCCGTGACGACTCCAGGCTCTGCCACGGATAAAGGCTGTAAACGACGCAGCAGCTTCAGGAAAACTGAAAACGTGACTCCACGGTCTCTGTCGTGAGGAGTTTCCTTGGTTCCTCACTTGCTCTGGGTCTACGTGTGCTTGTACATGTGTTCATTGATGGATCTGACCACAGTCAACCACCCATCCACAGTTATAGGAATTAAAAACATAACTACATTGGCAAATGTGAGAAGGATAACATCAAATTACAGCCAAATGATCTTTCTCGTTTCCCCCGAAAGATCTGTTTCTACAAAGTGTTTAAATTCAGCTTAATGGAGAAAACGGGTCGGTCAAAGATACAAAACAGGACAAAAACAAACCATGGGCTGCAGGTTGTGGACTAAAATGCCTTCACCATGTCGAGAACACACCAGCAAAGAGCACATGATTGCATAGTCTGAGTTTCAGCGAGCCTCGGCTCCTTGGCTTCTCCTTCACAAACTGTCAAACTTATGTTTCAAATAGTCTTTCATAACCTTTGCAATTGGAAGATCCTCCAGGAATTTCAAGCTCTGAAGGCCGATGCAATGACGGATTTTTATTCGACACATGTCTTGTAGAGTCCGAGGTTGTCCTGCAAGAGGAAGAGAAAAACAATTACTGAACAAGAACGGCCGTTACCGAGCTGCTGCAATCCTCCCTCGCTTCCTACAAACATTGATTTTACCTCCTTGTGATTCACTACATCACTGCAAGTTTAACAAGCTGTCCTGGAAAGTGTGCTGTAAGCAGCTGCTCAGACTACAAACGTGTCTTAAAGACAGATCGACCTGACTGTGGTTGTATAAAGGGAATGTTCATGACGTCACAGATGAGACTTCACAGCAGGTTACGCCCACTGAGTGTCAGAAAGACTGAGTGTCAGAAAGACTGAGTGACAGAAAGACTGAGTGGCAGAAAGACTGAGTGTCAGAAAGACTGAGTGTCAGAAAGACTGAGTGTCAGAGAGACTGAGTGACAGAAAGACTGAGTGGCAGAAAGACTGAGTGGCAGAAAGACTGAGTGTCAGAAAGACTGAGTGTCAGAAAGACTGAGTGTCAGAAAGACTGAGTGACAGAAAGACTGAGTGGCAGAAAGACTGAGTGGCAGAAAGACTGAGTGGCAGAAAGACTGAGTGACAGAAAGACTGAGTGACAGAAAGACTGAGTGACAGAAAGACTGAGTGACAGAAAGACTGAGTGACAGAAAGACTGAGTGGCAGAAAGACTGAGTGACAGAAAGACTGAGTGGCAGAAAGACTGAGTGAATAAAGACTGAGTGTCAGAAAGACTGAGTGTCAGAAAGACTGAGTGACAGAAAGACTGAGTGGCAGAAAGACTGAGTGGCAGAAAGACTGAGTGACAGAAAGACTGAGTGGCAGAAAGACTGAGTGAATAAAGACTGAGTGACAGAAAGACTGAGTGTCAGAGAGACTGAGTGACAGAAAGACTGAGTGGCAGAAAGACTGAGTGACAGAAAGACTGAGTGTCAGAAAGACTGAGTGTCAGAAAGACTGAGTGTCAGAAAGACTGAGTGACAGAAAGACTGAGTGACAGAAAGACTGAGTGGCAGAAAGACTGAGTGGCAGAAAGACTGAGTGACAGAAAGACTGAGTGACAGAAAGACTGAGTGACAGAAAGACTGAGTGACAGAAAGACTGAGTGACAGAAAGACTGAGTGGCAGAAAGACTGAGTGGCAGAAAGACTGAGTGGCAGAAAGACTGAGTGTCAGAAAGACTGAGTGTCAGAGAGACTGAGTGACAGAAAGACTGAGTGTCAGAAAGACTGAGTGGCAGAAAGACTGAGTGTCAGAAAGACTGAGTGAATAAAGACTGAGTGTCAGAAAGACTGAGTGACAGAAAGACTGAGTGTCAGAAAGACTGAGTGACAGAAAGACTGAGTGGCAGAAAGACTGAGTGGCAGAAAGACTGAGTGGCAGAAAGACTGAGTGGCAGAAAGACTGAGTGGCAGAAAGACTGAGTGACAGAAAGACTGAGTGGCAGAAAGACTGAGTGGCAGAAAGACTGAGTGGCAGAAAGACTGAGTGGCAGAAAGACTGAGTGTCAGCGTAAACTTTCAGTTTGAGCAACTGGAAAACATCTAAAATGGGAAAGAGTTGTTGTGCGATCGACTGTACTCATAGATTTAGCAAGAAATCAGAGTTGTCGTTTTACAAACTGCCGAAAAATAAGCTTAAGAGCGACAAATGGATCGCTGGAATTCACAGAAACAACTGGATTCCAGGCACCGAAACGTGGATTTGTGGTTCCCATTTTGTATCAGGTAATGTTGGATTTTTGGGTAGCTAACGTTAAACGGTCAAATCATAAAGTTCGGTGTCCTCATCACTTTAATTTCTACAACAAATTCTGCCTTGAAGTCGGACCAAGCGTCAAGCTTGTAAGCCTTCAAGCTTTGCTTCGTGTATTTCCCCGGCGTAGAATCTTAATTAAACTTAAAACTTAAACTTAAAGCTTAAACTGTAAGCCATAATCAGCAATATTAAAATAATAAAAGGCTTGCAATATTTCAGTTGATTTGTAATGAATCCAGAATGTATGAAATTTCTTTTTTAATTGCATTACAGAAAATAAAGAACTTTATCACAATATTCTAATTTTCTGAGACAGTCCTATAAATATCAGGAAACTGGATTGGTGGCCAAATATTAATGTCCATGGACCACTGGTTCTTGGTAACTGTACCAAATATTAATGTCCATGAACCACTGGTTCTTGGGGTAACTGTACGGGTCACTGTCAAGTCCAACTGCCTTTAATTTAAGCCAATAATCAGCTGTTATCCCGTCTTCTCCACTAGTTGCAGCTGTTTTTACCACTCAGTGCCAGTAAGGGAGCTGGTCCAGTGGGAATGTGACGTCCATGCAGACCCTCTATTTGGACCCGAGCGCTTCAGGGACATGTTGTCCAGCTACGTGATGACTCTACATGGTACTCCATTGGTACTAGTACTACAGTTAGGAACCTGGGAGTTATCTTTTACCAGAATCTGTCCTTTGTTTCACACATTAAACAGGTTTCTAGGACAACCTTTTTTTCACCTTCGTAATATCGTGAAAACCAGGAACATCCTGTCTGCGCCTGACGCAGAAAAACAGACGCATGTACGTGTGACTTCAAGACTGGACTATTGGAATTCTTTATTATTGGATTGTCTCCATGAAACGTCCAGCTCAGCCAGAACGCTGCAGTCAGGGTTCTGACGAGAACCGGCAGCAGAGGTGTTGGTGTGTGCGCCAGAGTTAACCGTTGATGCTGCTCAAAGCTCACGCATTTCCATGACCACGCTCATATTTGTACGTGGAGCTTCTTTTCCTTTTTTTGCAACACTGAGTGCGTTTACATGGGAAGTTTAATTCCTCTTTAATTCAGAATTAAAATTAAATCTGATTTAAAATGTTTAAAAATGACCATGTAAACACCTAATTCCGAATGAAAATGGCCATTCCGAATTACACTTAATTCTGAAGTAAGTGGCTGGTTTATTCTGATTTTAAATCAGAATAGAATAATTCCGCGATCATGCACTCATACACTCATTCCTCTTTAAATTAATTCCGGTCTTTCTGCGCTGCTCGTTCCCTCGCCCGTCTGTCTCCATGACTACGTTTACATACAGTCAAAATTTGTGTTATTGCTAATATTCCGGTTACTGAAACATTTGGAATATTCCGTTTACATGGTAATTAATCATTCAGGATATCTGAATCAAACCAGCGACGCACGGAGAACGTGATGACGCAATTCCCCTCATTTCTGCTTCTTCTTCCTGTATCCAAATTCAAAACAAATGCTGCTTCGCACAACTTTTCTCTCACCTTCTTGTAAATCTTCTATCCCGGTACTTTCTAGCGTCTACAAATGCAGAAATGTTCATATCCTTCATTACATTTATGAAGTGATTAGTCTCCTCCTGGTCTTGGTTTCTCCGTGTTTATAAGAACTTCCTGGACTCAAAAGACCAGGATTCCTTGTGAACAGAGCATGTGCAGAAAACAGATTCCTGTTCTGTTTGATGGGGATATTCCGTTTGGTGTTTACATGACCCAATATTCAGGTTTTAAAAGGAGTAACCCAGGGCTCATATTGGGGTTTTTAAAAACCTGAATATGAGCAAATTCTGGTTATTCAAAGGGGTTATTGGTGTTTACATGGACGTGCAAATTCGGGTTATTGCCAATATTCGGGTTTTAAAAGGTTTATTGATGCGTCCATGACGCTTATAGTCCACGCTGGGCTGGTTTTCCAAACAAAGTTTCAAGATGCAGCAGCAGTAAACGCTGGTCAAGAGCAGAGAACATTTATTTAATAAATAGCTTGGAGGACCTGGAAATCATTAAAAGAACAGATGGAAACAGGAAACATCAAAATTGTGAGCTTTTCAAAGTTGTAGCGGCTAAGTTAGTTTTTCTTCCGGTAGTTTAACTTCCGGTCCCCCCCCTATCCAATCAGAACCTTCCCAACCCCCAGACCTGGAGAGGAATTGGAGAAAGACCATCAAACGTGTTTTCCATGTAAACCTCAATTCAGAATAACTATTTCCATGTAAACTCGAAGGAAAATAGTTTAATTCGCAATATTTAATTGGGAATAATTAATTCCCAATTAAAAAACATCATGTAACCGTGGCCAGTGACACACGCAGCGGCTGAAAAGCGGCATTAATGTCGGAGCCCTTTCTTGTCATGTGATCTGCTGGGACGGCTCGCCGGGATCATGACGGGTTCTCTGATACGTCTCATCTCACAGTCCGAGGGGCTGCGCAAGAATGCAGCCATTGTTGCTCGTCAGCCATTGTGCTGCGGATCATGTGCCCCCCCCCCCACGGTTCCCCCACCTCACACTTTTGTTCCTCCTCTCAACTTCCAGTGAAAACCTCAAATGTATTTGTTGTACTTTATTATGTAAAGCTGCAGTGCTTCCCTTTCCGCCTGCGCTGATGTTCCCTAGGATTATTCTCTTGTTCAGGGTGGATAAATGTTTGGTTTTATAGGAACACTTGGTGGTATTTTTACATCTGGAACTTCCAGGAAAAACAAGAACCTCCTCAATCTTTCTGCACTCAAAGATGAACATTTGATCTCATTTGCACTTGATGAGATGATGAGAGGCCTTCGGTATCGTTACAGATGGGATAAAACACACAGAGAGCCAGAGGTGAAGAGGTCTACCATTTCTTGGAGTCCGAGATACTTGAACTCCTCCACCTGAGGCAGGACTTCTCCACCCACCCGGAGAAGGCAGGACTTCTCCACCCACCCGGAGAAGGCAGGACTTCTCCACCCACCCGGAGAAGGCAGGACTTCTCCACCCACCCGGAGAAGGCAGGACTTCTCCACCCACCCGGAGAAGGCAGGACTTCTCCACCCACCCGGAGAAGGCAGGCCACCCTTTCCTGGTGGTTTTGATGTAGCTTAGCCATTTTAGGCTAATTTGAGATAATGATTATTCTGAAATTCTTTCAAAATGAATATTGACTGGTAAATTTGGCATATTTTCATTCAACACAGCCAAAACGTTTAGAAAATTAAATGACACGAAAAGACAGGAAATGTCCCTAGGATCTTTAAAGGGTTAGCCTACAGAGCTCGTTTCAGGAACATCTCTGGGAGCAGAACACCTCCATTTACCCGACGCCAGGCAGGACCGATGTGAAACAGTGGCCTGTGGAGCTCACATTTTAAGCAGAATGGGCCTTTTTCTTAATGTGGCTGTCCCTTTTCTACACTCAACACAATTTCACACATTTCTACTCATGGTTCAGGAGATTAAACCCTGCTGAAGAGCTCTCATCTCAGTGACTGCGTTTCCATGCATCAATAACCCTTTTCTAACCCGAATATTAGCAATAACCCGGTTGTGCACGGCCATGTAAACACCAATAACCCCTTTGAATAACCAGAATTTGCTCATATTCTGGTTTTTTAAAACCCCAATATGAGCCCTGGGTTACTCCTTTTCAAACCTGAATATTGGGTCATGTAAACACCAAACAGAATATCCCCATCAAACGGAACAGGAATTTGTTTTCTGCACATGCTCTGTTCACAAGGAATCCTGGTCTTTTGAGTCCAGGAAGTTCTTATAAACACGGAGAAACCAAGACCAGGAGGAGACTAATCACTTCAGAAATGTAATGAAGGATATGAACAGCATTTGTAGACGGTAGAAAGTACCGGGATAGAAGATTTACAAGAAGGTGAGAGAAAAGTTGCACGAAGCAGCATTTGTACAAACGCCAGACCAGATCAAGCTCCGCTGGAAGACGCTGAAAAAGGCGAACTACAGGGACAAGAAACAAAACGGTACCAGTGGGTCCGATTATCCGCCGTGCTGCTGTTATTGTTGTTGTTTTGGATTTGGATACAGGAAGAAAAAGTGGAAATGACGGGAATTGCGTCATGATGTTCTCCTTGCGTCGCTGGTTTGATCCAGATATCCCAAATGATTAATCACCATGTAAACAGGGATAACCCTGTTAGCTCACGCATGGAAACAGATTATTCCCAATGTTTCAGTAACCGGAATATTGACCGTAACCCGAATGTTGACTGCATGTAAACGTAGTCACTGATGCTGCAGGACGTGCACTTTGACGAGTGTTGATGTGACTTACTGGTGACCTCCTGCAGGAAATCCAGACAGGGCCGGCTGATTCCAGACATGCTAACAGACACAGCTACTGGCGTCTGTCCTTCATAGTTCCTGGTGTTGGCGTTAGCTCCGTACGTGAAGAGCAGCTGGGCACACAACACGTCGTCCCTGAGGGCCGACAGATGCAGGGGGGTCTGGCCGTCCTCCAGGCGACCCAGGTTGGTGTCCGCTCCCCTCTGCAGGAACATACGGCAGTACGAGTGGTTGCCCTTGATGACGGCGTACCGCAGGAGGAAACCGTTCTGAATGTCAATGTTGGCACTGTGGTCCAGCAGGATCCGCACGCAGCTGGAGCGCTCCCGGATGATGGCCAGCTGGAGCGGGGTGGTCCCTTTGTCGCTCAGCGGATCCACTTCAGCCTTGAATTCCAGGAGGAGCCGTACGAACGAGTCGCGGCCGTAGTGCGCGGCCACGTGAAGAGGTGTCCACCCGTCGTTGCTTTTTGCATTTATAATGTCCCCACGAAACTCTGACTCCAGCATGAGTCGGGCGATGCGCGCCCTGCCGTGCATAGCAGCGTAGTGAAGCGCCGTGAAGCCGCCGATGAAGTCCTTCACTGTCGGATCAGCTGTGAGAGGTCAAACAGAAAGAAAGGTGAAATATGGCGCTTTTCCACTAGTACCTACTCGGCCCGACTCGCCTCGACTCGTCCCGGTTTTGCGCTTCTCCTCTAGGTCTAGGGTTGCCACCTTTCAGAAATAGAAATAAGGGACGCCCCGATTTCAGAAGCACAGGCGTCAAAAAAAGGGACATCCCCAAAACTTCTAAACTGCAAAGAAATGTATTTATTTTCTATGAAAAAACTAAACGCTTTGATTTAAAGTGCTTTAATAGCATTGAACTGTACAGACAGACAACCATGCTAGCAACTGATATATCCTCCTATGCTACGTACGTCCACATCAGCTCAGATGTATAATATAGATACAGGTGAAGAATATGGTGTAAAAGTTAGTTTATTTCAATAATTCAACTTAAAAGGTGAAACTAATACATGTATATTACATAGTCTCATTACAGGCAAAGCAAGATATGTTAAACCTTTATTTGTTATAATTTTAATAATTGAATTGTTTATTAATTTCATAATATATTCTAATTTTTGGAGATTTTTTATTTTGGGGTTTTCATAAACTGTGAGCCATAATCACCAAAATTATAACAAATAAAGGCTTGAAATATCTCACCTTAAGTTGAATTTACTACGAATGAAGTTATATTCAAATTTTCCGACCTTCACCTGCATATTATGACATAAATAAATAAGAGCATAATATATGTCTGTATTGGTTCAATACGGAACTTTTAATTCCCAATTACGGAACAATTCCGTATTTCAAGGGACGGGTGGCGAGCCTATCTAGGCGTGGAGGCGGGTGGAGCCGTGCTGAGTAGATACTTTTCTGTAACTATTCTGCCGAGGATCTAAGCTGCTGAGTTGGCTGTATCTGACATCATCACACTACAGGCCACCGATTGGTCGGGGGGTTGGAGTCAGACGTCTGAGTCAGGAGGAGGAAATCAGAGAAAGAGACTCTGACGGATTCTTGTTCATTTTAGTCCACCAGCAAAAGTCTGTTTCATGATCCAACTCTGAGGTGCAGAAGTTCATAAACCTGGTGCTGAGGAGAGAATTAAAAAGGGATCTAGACGGGTGATAAGGAACGACCAGATCCACCCTCCGTTTACAAGCAAACGTGAAGACGGAGGTTTTGCAAATCTCCACTTTGGCCGGAGTTTTCAGAAACGATGGTTTTTGGTGACTTTGAGTTTCATTTTCGTGTAAACGAACGGCCCAAACGCTTGAAAACACCAGTGTTTTTGCTCCGTGTAAACGGGGCCTTGGATGTTTCCCTGCTTTAACACACCTGATTCTTATTAATCATCATCAGCTTGTCATTAAGGTCTGCACAAGTGTGTTAATGACACAGTCACTGGTGGAATGAAGCAGGGAAACATCCAAAACCTGCAGGACAGCGCCCCTGGAGGACCAGGACTGCCCAGCTCTGGAGTAGATACAGCCTTAACCCTCCTGTTGTCCTCATTTTCTGAATACACCCCGTGTCCTCAGGGTCAAAATGACCGGTCTTCAGTAAACCCCCATTATAAGCAGCTTAATTTATTTTTAAACACCAAATTTCATCTTGCTTGAAGAAACAACTTGTCATTCATCACAAAATGTGTGAATGATTAAGTTTTCCCTCTTTTTCATCTTCTTTATTTCTATAGGTAAAGAAAGAAATGTGCAAAAGAGTTTTGAATGCATTTTTATTCATCCCAATGACTCAGTTTCTTTTTTTTTTCTCCAGTGAACAATTTTTGACAATGTATAATATGAAATATAACATCCCATTCAACTAATTAGCACATATAGGGCAGTATGCAAGTGCGCAGCCTTTGCAGATATTTATTACATCTGCAGCACACAGTGTAGTCCTTCTTTTGAGGGCAGAACTCACATCTCTTCCTCTTACTTGCCCTAGCTGGGGAAGTTACATTTCAAGTTAAAAAAATATCGTTTAACACAGTGGCAGGTCATTGTGACCCGAGGACACAGGAGGGTTAAGTGAACAGACCTGAACCAAGACGTGGACATTAATGCCCTCTAGTGCTCGGCTAAAACGAACAACAACGAATCAAGCAAAAACCCTGACCTCCGTGCTCCAGAAACACCCGGACACACCGCTCTTTTCCTTTGGCAGCAGAGAAGTGGAGCAGCGTCCAGCCGTTGGCGTCGCGGATCTTGGGGGAGTATCCTCGCTCCAGCATCTTCCTGACCGTGCAGACGTCTCCCGCCGCCACCGCAGCCTGGATCTGGAGCTCCTCGTGGAGCTCTGGGTTCCCTCTGCAGTGGTGGTTCAGCATCCTGGCAGGGTTAACGACAGTTAACGGTCATCTCTACCCCCTCAGGTCTGGGGAAAACACACACTAAACACTCCATACACTTTACTTAGAGCAGAGGACCTGAACATGATGAGGAAATACTAAAATATTTAACGCCTAAAGGCATTACTCACACTACGACAGAGTATTAGGGCCAAACTAAGACAAAAAAAAAATTAGGAATTACGAGAATAAAGTTGTAAAATTACGAGAAGTTGTAAGATCACGAGAATAAAGTCGTAAAATTAAGAGAATAAAGTCGTAAAACTACGAGAATAAAGTCGTAATATTACGAGAATAAAGTCGTAAAATTACGAGAATAAAGTCGTAAAATTAAGAGAATAAAGTAGTTATATTACGAGAATAAAGTCGCAATATTACGAGAATAAAGTTGCAATATTACGAGAATAAAGTTGCAATATTACGAGAATAAAGTTGTACTTTATGAGAACTCTAACAGGAAGAGCTTCTTCTCCCTGTGTTAAAATGAGGAATATTGAGCATCTTCTGAAGTTATATTTCGGTATCGGTTTCACAAATAAGGAAATACTTAATCTTTTGGCACATCAGCATCAAATTATTATCAGTATAAGGACTTTAAAACGATTGTGCAAACGACTGCATCTATTTGGAAGAAGGAACCACACAGACTTGGAAGAAATTGCGTCTTTTGTGGAAGAGGAAAATCTTTATGATCATCCTCATTGTTTCCTGAGAAACAACAAAACCTCTTTGAATGGAAGCAGATGGAACCACCGCTACTATACTATACTATACTATACTATACTATACTATACTATACTATACTATACCAGACAGCTCCTCTTCCACAAAAGACGCATGTGCTCTTCCTGTTAGAATTCTCATAAATTACGACTTTATTCTCGCAACATTATGACTTTATTCTCGTAATATTACGACTTTATTCTCGTAATATCACGACTTTATTCTCGCAAAATTATGACTTTATTCTCGTAATTTTACGACTTTATTCTCATATTATTATGACTTTATTCTCATATTATTATGTACGTAATTTCCCTTTTTTTTTGTCTTAGTTTGGCCCTAATACTCCGTCGTACTCACAGAGTTGCCGGTTCATTTTTAAAATAAAGAAATCAATCAGTCTTCACCATCGGCTCTTTAACAGCATGTACAAAACTAAGTATGCCCCGTGATTCAGTAACATGGACGCTCATCTTTGGTGGCATTAATCTGGAATGATGGAGTTCTTTCTGACTTCATCTTTCTCTCACAGAACTATGGTCCACTTTTCTTTCGTGGAGTTTACAGACATTTGATGACGCTCAACTGTCATGCTCTCCCACCACGGCATTTGGATCAGACTGAGGTCTGGACTTTGTCGACGGCTCACTGGAAATTTAGCATCCTAATTCTTCAACATATCGTCCTATTGTCGGCGACATGAGTGATTTTGTAATTTCTTTCAATTTATTTGGTGAATCTAACCATTTTGATGACTGGGATGCAGAAGAGGAGAGAAAAGAAACTAGCCCAGCGGAGGTGAGCGGACTAGAATATCTCCCGTTACCAAGGAAACCGAGTTATGGCTTGTTAAAAAACCTTGTAACTTACCAGGTTCCAACGGCTGCAGACGAGAGATTAAATAGTCGCTCAGCTGTGGCTTGTTATAAAACTAATGATTGACTGAAAACACATTAAAGCATGAATTAATATTTATGTTTTTTGGTAGGTGACCGTGGTATAAGCGGGATAATGCCCTTCCAGGTGACATTAACATAAATATATGGACTTCGCGGAGGCGTCGTCCATATATTTATGTTAATGGACACCTCATTGGGCATTATCCCTTACTTATGTGAATAATCTTTGTCACAGTAGAATGATGGTCTCTAAATGCTTGGTAATGGTCTCCGATTGTTAAAGACAACGGCTTCTTTAACATCATAGCTGATGTCTCCTTGGCAGTTTCCCACTCACTGGGATGCTTGGTCTTTTAAATGCTTCTGCATTTTCACAAGTTAACTAAATATCCAGAGGCCTTAATTCAATTTCTGTGACACTCTCTAGTCAAACTACAACAAAGTGCAGCATACCTTCCTTCAAACAGCTGCTCTAGTTATTCATTCGAGGATGCTTTGTTGAAATTGTTCATGCGCAGGAAACTTTTTCACATGTCAAATAATGAAAGCCTTTAACCCAGGGAACCCTCATTTCAGACCCCGTCAAGATATTTCAAACATGTTTTATATTTGCTGCAGTCTTGTGATTAATTGTCAACTTCTTTTTAAATATTTGCAACACAGGTAAAAGACTTTAAAGTAGAAATATTCAAAAGCAAGATGTACCTTTTGACCAGCTGAAGAGATGGGCTTCTCTTAGTCATATCGCAGCTGCGCCTGCAGAGTTGCTACTGCAAAATCATCAAGACGGAGAATATTAATACCTCAATAGAACACACACACACACACACACACACACACACACACACACACACACACACACACACACACACACACACACACACACACACACACACACACACACACACACACACTCACACACTTAAAAAAAATGTCAAACTATCTATTGCCAAAACCAAAACTCTTCTATAGTTATTCAAGTATATTGTTGTACCATTGCTGTCTATTGTTCTCCATTATATTATAGTAAAGTAATGATAATGTGATACTATGCATTATAATTACTTCTATTACATACATACATACATACAGTAGCACAACTTAATGCTGGGCGTTTGTTTTGTTTTCCTTGATTTGTTTTGATTTTGACTATATTTATATATACATATAATTGAGTATTATATCAGCGTATAGAACCGTTATTGAAACTCGTCTTGTTATATGTAAGAATGTCAGATGTAAGAATGTATGTAGATTCAGGGGTAGGACTCGATAAGTGTTTTCTTCAATCCTACTCCGTTTCGAGCATGTTGGTGGATCCGTGAACTATTATTATATGAAGTGCTGTACACATATTATATATATTATATATATATATATATATATATATATATATATATATATATATACACACACACACACACACACCGGTATATACACATATACATGCATATATACACACACACACACATATAATATATATATACACACACACACACACACACACACACACACACACACACACACACACACACACATATATATATATAAATATATATATATATTTGTATTCTGTTTTTTCTCTTTTTTGTACGCTTTTTTATCATGCATGTTCGAAATATAATCTTCAAATCAAATAACTAATACTTCACAATTGACCACAAACAGATAACACTTAACACTGTCGGGTTTTTATTTTGTATTTCATTTTGTTTTTATTTTGTGCTTTTACACCAAGTTCCGAGACCTCTATAATAAAAAAATAATAAAGATAGAGAGATAAATACAAAAGAAGATGTAATTAAAATATATATGTATGTATACCAAAAAATGTTATATATATTTTTTTTGTATTACACTGACGATTTACACCTGTACTTTGGGTTATTTGTGTTGTGGAAATTGAAAGGACCAATAAACTAAACTAAAATGTGAAATGTTAAACTTTTGAGAGGTATAACATGCAAACTTAAAAAATGTCAAGGTATCTATTGTTAAAACCAAATAAGGAATACTTCACAATGAACCCCAAACAGATAACCCTTAACACTGTGGGGTTTTTAATGTGGTATTTTATTTTGTAACTTGGTGAATAAAGCCAGTGACAGGTAAACAAAGACCAGCAGCAGCTCTGCTCTCAAACACCCACAAACCCAGCACAGAGAGCAATAACAGAGGCTCACACACACCCGAACTGATCACTATACACTTCACAACCACAGGGAAAAGGAATGAAGGCGAGGTTTATGAAGAAACGCTTGATTTCAGGTGGTCAGGTTTAAATTGACTGAAGTGTGAGCGGACCCTGGTTAGCCCGGGGGCTAACACACTCACTGGCCTTAGCTCGCCCCATTCCTCCTGTTTCCTCCCGTTTCAAGTCCTCGCGCTTCGGAGAGTAAGGAGCAAATACCCGTCCATGCATTCACTGTAACGTCGATGTAAAACCTGCTGTATATTCACGGACGAAAGAGCATCTCTGGGACGGTAAAACAAAGACTTACTTGAGAGACGCGGAGCGGACGCTTAGCCAATCAGCTTCCAGGGGAGACTGGAGTTTTAAAGTTGCATGTTTCTGTCGCCTTCCACTCACTTATGACATTAAAGAGAAAAGTTTAATGTTTCTGAACACTTTCCTCGGAACCATTGTGGGTCATTTTGAGGCTCGTATTCGTTTCCAACTCCAGAATATCAATCAAACATAAAACAGTGACCTCAACAGGAAAAACAATACAGTTTCTAAAGTCACCTTTTCAAAATAAAAGCATCGTTTCCGCCACCTTCAAATAAATACAAACCCGCGCAGGCGCACACGAACAGAAATAGGAATCACTGCAATCACTGCAAGCACAACCTTCCACAAATACATTAGTTTAGTTTAGTTTATTGGCCCTTTCAATTTCAATACAAAAAAAATATAGGCTATATAATTTTTTGTATATATATATATATATATATATATATATATATATATATATATATATATATATATATATATATATATATATATATATATATATATATATATATATATATATATATATATACATATATATATATATATATATATATATATATATATATATATATATACATATATACATATATACATATATACATATATATACATATATATATATATATATATATATATATATATATATATATATATATATATATATATATATATATATATATATATATATATATATATATACAGGACTGTCTCAGAAAATTTGAATATTGTGATTTTCTGTAATGCAATTACAAAAACAAAAATGTCATACATTCTGGATTCATTTCAAATCAACTGAAATATTGCAAGCCTTTTATTATTTTAATATTGCTGATCATGGTTTACAGCTTGAGAAAACTCTTCAAAGAAACATCTCCTGGATGCACTGGGACGCATCTTCAGTGATGTATCCTAGGGTCATCGGGTGTTTCGGGTCTCGCAACATCAGACACCCTCTCCTAGGTGACCCAGCCGGGGGTGATCAGCTCCCGGCTTGCGTCCCAGCAGCAACCCACGGATCTGCCCTCTTTAGCCACAACCACCTTGTGGCTTTCTCTGCAGCCTCACTTGCGGATTTAATGGCCCTCTTCTTTGCTGCTCCTGTAATGCCCAAGCGACCTAGGGCTTTGCAGAGCGAGCGTCCCGCGAAGCCTCGACAGCCGACTTCTATGGGCTCATAGTATGTTCTCCAGCCCCTGCCCCTACACTCCTCCACCAACTCCTGGTATTTTGCACGTTTCCTCTCGTTGGCTTCCTCGATCCGCTCTTCCCAGGGCACTGTCAGCTCCAGCATGATCAGGTGTTTTGAATCCTCGGAGGTGATGATCATGTCTGGCCGGAGAGATGTTGTAGCAATGTGCTGGGGGAACCTCAGCTGTTTCCCGAGGTCGACATGCAGCTGCCAATCAGGGGCTGTATGCAGGAGTCCTGATGCTGTCTGTGGGCCTTTCACGGGTCTCTCTCCAGCTTTCACAAAGGGGATTGCCTTCTTTGGAGCATGGTGTTTGCTGGTGCTGATAGCTGAGGCTATGCTCTCTGCCACTGCTTTGAGCACCTGATCGTGGCGCCATCGATAGCGGCCATCGGCCAGGGCCCTTGGACAGCTGCTGAGGAGGTGTTCTAGGGAGCCTCTTCCGGAGCAAAGGGGGCAGAAAGGTGTCTCGCTCTTCCCCCACACATGGAGGTTTGCTGGACTTGGGAGAGCATCGTACACTGCCTGCACAAGGAACCGAACCCGATAGAAGTCTGCCTGCATGATGTTGGACCAGGTGACTTTGCGCTGTAACGTGCTCTCCCACCTTGTCCATGCTCCCTGCTGCCGGAGTCCCACCGCCCTGCTCACTCGCTCTTCCTCCACGCCTGCTCGGACCTCTTCCTGGAGTAGATGGTGCCTCTCCTTGCCTCGGGCCTGGCTGACTTGGGACTTTGGGAAGTAGCCCAAGCCTGCTCTTCCCGTTGCCAAGACCCCCACCAGTGCCTTCTGCCTTAGGCGAGACTCTGCCACCTCCACTGCCTTCTCAGCCCTCCACTTCCTACCTGTCCTCACTTCAATCCCAGCTGATGCTACCTTGCAGTCCCTGGAATCCCTGTACTGTAGGGCTTCTCTGGTGCGTGCTACCTTAAATTCCTCAGTGAGCCCACTGAAAGGTAGCTGCAGGGTGTTGCTAGACCCGTACAGGGCAGCGCTGTTGAGGCTGCGTGGAAGGCCTAGCCACTTCCGGAGAAAGCTGCTGATCTTCCTTTCGAGGGATTCCACAGTTGATACTGGGACTGCATAGATGAGGAGAGGCCACAGGACTCTTGGCAGGATGGAGTGCTGGTAGATCCAGGCTTTAAATCTGCCTGGCAGGCCGGACTTGTCCACCTTGGTGAGCCACGTTCCAAGGTCTTCGCCTGACTTCTGGATGGCAGCGGAGTCTCTTAAGCTGGAGTCAAAGAGTTTCCCCAAGCTCTTGACTGGTTGCTCCGTGATGGTTGGGATTGCAGTTCCTGAGATTGAGAACCGGAACTTGTCAATCACCTTCCCCCTCTTCAGTACCATGGACCTTGACTTGGAGGGCTTGAAACTCATTCTAGCCCAAGTGATGAGTCTCTCCAGTCCTTGCAAGATCCACCTACTCCCTGGCACTGATGTAGTTGTGATGGTAAGATCATCCATGTAGGCTCTTATTGGGGGCTGACGAACACCTGATCTGGATAGAGGCCCTCTGCATTCCACCTCAGCTGCCTTGACCAACGTGTTCATCGCCAGTGCGAAAAGGGTAACGGAGATGGTACACCCTGTTATTATTCCTTTCCCGAGGCGGTGCCAGTCTGATGTTACTGACCCTGAAGTGAACCTGAGCCTGAAATTGTTGTAATAATCCAGGATCAGGTCTTTGATCTTGCTGGGAACATGGTGGAGGTGTAATGTGAGCTCAACTAGTTTGTGTGGGATGGACCCGTAGGCGTTAGTCAGGTCCAACCACAACACAGCTAGGTCGCCTCTGTTCTCACGGGCCTCTCTGATGAGTTGTGTAACTACACCAGTGTGCTCTAAGCAGCCGGGAGCTCCAGGAATCCCACCCTTCTGCACTGAGGTGTCGATGTAGTTGTTCTTGAGGAGAAACTCAGTCAGTCTTCTGGAGATGATGCTGAAGAACACCTTCCCTTCCACACTCAATAGTGAGATTGTCCGAAACTGGTTGATGTTTTTCGAGTCCTCCTCCTTGGGAATCCAAACCCCCTCTGCACACCTCCACTGGTCGGCCACTTTTCCCCTTCGCCAGATTACCTTCAAAGTCTTCCACAGGTGCCGGAGGAGCTCTGGACAGCGCTTGTAGACAAGGTAGGGTACACCACTTGGGCCTGGGGAAGATGCTGAACGGGCTGCCTTGACCACCTCTTCAACTTCCTTTAGGCTAGGCTCTGTCAGCTTGAACTCTGCTGTTGGTAGGGCAGGGCTGATAAGAGCTTTGTTGGGTCCCAGATCTTCTTCTCTCAGTGGGTCGCTCAAGGTGTTTTCGAGGAAGCGATTCACTTCCTCCTTTGAGCACTCGAGTCGGCCACTGCGCTTGTCCCCAAGCAGTTGTTTTGTGAACCGGAAGGGGTTGGCAATGAAGGCCGCTCGCTTCCTCGCTCTCTCTCTTCCCCGCCTCCTGTGCCACTCTGCTCTGCGGAGGGTTGTCAGCTTCTTCCACAGGATGTTGCGCAGTTCTGCCAATGGTTGCTTCTCCTCTTCAGCAGCGCACTTGAACTGCTTCTTGAGGGTTCTGAGCTCCTGTCGCAGCTGATGTATCTTGGCGGCCCTGCGGTTCATGGTGTAGGCATTGGGCTTGGTGTTGCTCTTCTCCATCTGGCCAAACCTTTCGGAGCCATAACTCACAATGATGGTGGTCATTGCTAGGAGTCTGCTGTCAGCATCCCCTTTGGCTATGGCTCGAATGATGTTGGACACGTCCTCGTCAAACTGCAGCCACTCACTCCGTCTGCTTGCTGGGGGCCACTTAATCCGCTGCTGTGGAACTACTCCGCTTGGCTTGGGAGGCTGTGGTACGTGGAGGGACTGGGAACTGTGGGGTGTCTCCTGTCCGGGCTCCTCCTGCGTCTCACCAGGACTCAAATATCCTATCTTAAAAGATTAGAATATTCTGGGAATCTTAATCTTAAACTGTAAACCATAATCAGCAATATTAAAATAGTTTAATTGCATTACAGAAAATAAAGAACTTTATCACAATATTCTAATTTTCTGAGACCTTTTGGTCCTGAGTTTTTAGTTAAAATTGTATAAAATTATATATATATATATATATATATATATACAATTTGTTGACCTCGACTGGGGACATTGTCGGACGGTGGAAGGAATACTTCGAGGATCTCCTCAACCCGACTGACATGCCTTCCACTGAGGAAGCGGAGAGTGGGGACTCTGGGGCGTGCTCATCCATCACCCAAGCCGAGGTCACCGAGGTGGTTCATAAGCTCCTCGGTGGCAGGGCACCGGGGGTGGATGAGATTCGCCCTGAGTACCTCAAGTCTCTGGATGTCGTAGGGCTGTCTTGGTTGACACGCCTCTGCGACATCGCATGGAGGAAGGGGACAGTACCGCTGGAGTGGCAAACCGGGGTGGTGGTCCCTCTGTTTAAAAAGGGGGACCGGAGAGTGTGTTCCAACTACAGGGGGATCACACTTCTCAGCCTCCCCAGGAAAGTCTACTCCAGGGTACTGGAGAGGAGATTACGGCCGATAGTCGAACCTCGGATTCAGGAGGAACAATGCGGTTTTCGTCCCGGTCGTGGAACACTGGACCAGCTCTATACCCTCCGCAGGGTGCTCGAGGGTTCGTGGGAATTTGCCTAACCAGTCTACATGTGTTTTGTGGATCTGGAGAAGGCATTTGACCGTGTCCCTCGTGCCATTCTGTGGGGGGTGCTGAGTGAGTATGGAGTCCGGGGCCCTCTATTAAGGGCTGTCCGGTCTCTGTATGATCGAAGCAGGAGTCTGGTTCGCATTGCCAGCAGTAAGTCAGACTTGTTCCCAGTGCATGTTGGACTCCGGCATCGCTGCCCTTTGTCACCGGTCCTGTTCATAATTTTTATGGACAGGATTTCTAGGCACAGCCAGGGGCCGGAGGGGATCCGGTTTGGGGACCTCAGGATTTCATCTCTGCTTTTTGCAGATGATGTTGTCCTGTTGGCTTCGTCAGACCGGGACCTCCAGCATGTGCTGGGGCGGTTTGCGGCCGAGTGCGACGCGGCAGGGATGAGAATCAGCACCTCCAAGACCAAGGCCATGGTTCTCCATCGGAAAAGGGTGGCATGCCTTCTCCGGGTGGGTGGAGAAGTCCTGCCTCAGGTGGAGGGAGTTCAAGTATCTCGGGATCTTGTTCACGAGTGAGGGAACAATGGAGCGTGAGATTGACAGACGGATCGGTGCAGCGTCCGCAGTTATGCGGTCGATGTACCGGACCGTCGTGGTGAAGAGGGAGCTGAGTCGAAAGGCGAAGCTCTCGATTTACCGGTCAATCTACGCCCCTACCCTCACCTATGGTCATGAACTTTGGGTAGTGACCGAAAGGACAAGATCGCGGATACAAGCGGCCGAGATGAGTTTCCTCCGCAGGGTGGCTGGACGCTCCCTTAGAGATAGGGTGAGGAGTTCGGTCACCCGGGAGGAGCTCGGAGTCGAGCCGCTGCTCCTTCACATTGAGAGGAGTCAGCTGAGGTGGCTTGGGCATCTGTACCGGATGCCTCCTGGACGCCTCCCTAGGGAGGTGTTCCAGGCATGTCCCACCGGGAGGAGACCCCGGGGAAGACCCAGGACACGCTGGAGAGACTATGTCTCTCGGCTGGCCTGGGAACGCCTCGGACTCCCCCCGGAAGAGCTGGAGGAAGTGTCTGGGGTGAGGGAAGTCTGGGCATCCCTGCTGAGGCTGCTGCCCCCGCGACCCGGGAACGGATGAAGCGGGAGAAGATGAGTGAGTGAGATGATGAGTATATAATTTTATATATATATATATATATAATTTTATACAATTTTAACTAAAAGCTCAGGACCAAAAGGTCTCAGAAAATTAGAATATTGTGATAAAGTTCTTTATTTTCTGTAATGCAATTAAACTATTTTAATATTGCTGATTATGGCTTAAAGTTTAAGATTAAGATTCCCAGAATATTCAAATTTTTTGAGATAGGATATATGAGTTTTCTTAAGTGACAGGAAGACTGAGTGGCAGAAAGACTGAGTGGCAGCGTAAACTTTCAGTTTGAGCAACTAGTAAAACATCCAAAATGGGAAAGAGTTGTTGTGGGATCGACTGTACTCATAGATTTAGCAAGAAATCGGAGTTATCGTTTTACAGACTGCTGAAAAATAAGCTTAAGAGAGACAAATGGATCGCTGCAATTCACAGAAACAACTGGATTCCAGACACCGAAACGTGGATTTGTGGTTCCCATTTTGTATCAGGTAATGTTGGATTTTTGGGTAGCTAACGTTAAACAGTCAAATCATAAAGTTCGGTGTCCTCATCACTTTAATTTCACCAACAAATCCTGCCTTGAAGTCGGACCAAGCGTCAAGACTTTTGTAAGCCTTCAAGCTTTGCTTCGTGTATTTACCGGTGTAGAAATTAAATATATAAATATAAGGAAACTGGATTCGTGGCCAAACATTAAGTCCATGGACCACTGGTTCTTGGTAACTGTACCGAATATTAATGTCCATGGACCACTGGTTCTTGGTAACTGTACCAAATATTAATGTTCATGGACCACTGGTTCTTGGTAACTGTACCAAATATTAATGTCCATGAACCACTGGTTCTTGGTAACTGTACCAAATATTAATGTCCATGGACCACTGGTTCTTGGTAACTGTACCAAATACTAATGTCCATGGATCACTGGTTCTTGGGGTAACTGTACCAAATACTAATGTCCATGGACCACTGGTTCTTGGTAACTGTACCAAATATTAATGTTCATGGACCACTGGTTCTTGGTAACTGTACCAAATATTAATGTCCATGGACCACTGGTTCTTGGTAACTGTACCAAATACTAATGTCCATGGACCACTGGTTCTTGGGGTAACTGTACCAAATATTAATGTCCATCGACCACTGGTTCATGGGGAAACTGTACGGGTCACTGTCAAGTCCAACTGACGCTAATTTAAGCCCATAATCAGCTGTTATCCCGTCTTCTCCACTAGTTGCAGCTGTTTTTGCTGATGTTTTACCACTCAGTGCAGTAAGGTGGCTGGTCCAGTGGGGGAGTGATGTCAATGCAGACCATCTATTCTCCGTAGTTCTGTATTTGGCACATCTGTCCCCGCAGCCTGAGGGTAGAGGGTCCATGCTGGGGGTGGGATGGGTTCTTGAGGATGGGGGAGGCTCTGTGAACTCTGTGCTTGTTGTAGATGCTCTGCTGGGAGGACAGTGGAGTAAGTAAGGGAATCCTGGAGAAGTCTGCGGTTCAGAGCAGTACTGATGCCGTGCCACGCAGTGATGCAGCCGCTCAGGACGCTCTCAAGTGTGCAGCTGTAGAAGCTGCTGAGGATCCAAAAAAGGTACCAAACTTCTGTACCTCTGTACTGTAGACAAAACCTTCAGACTCAGAGACAGTTTCTTCCTCCAAGCTGTTGCTCTGATGAACTCTCACCACTCATAGAGTCTCAGAGTAATCAACACTGAAATTCCATGTCTTGTCTGACCTGACTTGGCCAAATAAACATGATTCTGATTCTGATTCTTCAGCCTCTTCAGAAAGTTCAGCTGTTTTTGAGGTGTGATGACCGGCTGAACTGTGGTCAGTGTCCAGGTGAAGTCCTCACTGATGTCCACATGTCCCCCACATGTCCCCCACATGTCCCCCTCTCCCCCTCTCCCCCTCCAGCCTCTGGTGAATACTGGCCCATGAGGTTTCCCCTTATGGTCCAGGTTTCTTCCCCCTTATGATCCAGGTCCTGGTCCAGGTTTCTACCCCCTTATGATCCAGGTCCTGGTCCAGGTTTCTACCCCCTTATGATCCAGGTCCTGGTCCAGGTTTCTACCCCCTTATGATCCAGGTCCTGGTCCAGGTTTCTTCCCCCTTATGATCCAGGTCCTGGTCCAGGTTTCTACCCCCTTATGATCCAGGTCCTGGTCCAGGTTTCTACCCCCTTATGATCCAGGTCCTGGTCCAGGTTTCTACCCCCTTATGATCCAGGTCCTGGTCCAGGTTTCTTCCCTCCTAAAGGGGAGTTTTTCCTTGCCCCTGTTTAAGTAATAATTGCTCGGGGGTTTATGTTCTGGGTCTCTGGAAAGATCCTAGAGACAACTTCTGTTGTAATAGACGCTATACAAATAAAATTGAATTGAAATGGAATTGAATGTATACTAAATACTGGACTTTTCCCCCGGCCACCAGTGTTGTACCGGTAGGAGGTCTGGTGTGGTTGCTGTAAAAAATAATGAATAACATGTAGGAAGGAGACGGAGTACTTGTGATATCTCTAAAAACTTTTGGAATGATGTTGTATCTTGTTTTTTTGATGCTGCTAAATCTACATACTCTCTTAGCCCTAAAGATGCTATTTGCTTTTATGTTAACTCAGAAGATTATGCTCTTGAATACCTGATAAACTTAGTTATCCTATATGCAAAGATTTTTATTCACAAAAACAAATTCGCAAAATCACTACCTAAGATTGCTCCTTTTCTCCTGGAACGTAACTCTTTGCTTAAATCTCGGATTTTGTTAAATAACAAAAAAAAAAGTAATTCCTTACTGAGCCAATATGAAAAGTTTTTTTTCCTGAAACCCCTGTTTGATTTATTTATTTATTTATTGTACTCTCGATTTATGTATTATTTAGTTATTTATTTTTATTTCTTCTTAAACCATCTCTTGTAATGACTTACTTTTATTTAATATATATAACTACCCCTGATGTAATTGATATACTTTTATGTACTGTCAACAATGTGCTGTTTGTTACTGTATACCTGTAGTTTTGTATATTTCAATAATAAAAAAAGCCAAATGGAGAAATTGTAAACTCTACTTCCGCGGTTTTATTAACGATTTTAAGAGTAAAAGAGTAGAAAACAAAAATGCAAGTAAAATAAGTCTAGACATTGCTCGTTATTTGTTATTCTAATTTAATAATTCCTCTCCTTTTCTATGCTCCATTATGTGAATTTAAATGCTTAATTTATTTTGTTATTCATATTCACCTTTTAATTCTTAGAGCACCTTGTTTTTTTTTGTTGTTTTTTTTTCATATTCCTTACATACAAGAATCCCCTTATTTATTTTCCTTTCTTTTCATATTGCATTTAAATTGATATTTGTCCATTATCCTTTTTGAGAGTTTGTATATTTTCAATAAAGTTTTGTTTAAAAAAAAAAGGGGGACGCAGTGCTGGCCACTCGCCACAAGATGTCGCTAGTGCAACTTTGACCGTTACCGTAAACCCCCGAAGAAGACGCTCCGCTGCCGGTCGTTACTGCGCGGGCTGTGTCCAGAGAGCTGACGGTGTGTATAGGTGTGTATAGGTGTGTATAGGTGTGTATAGGTTCTATTATCAGTTATATGTTAGTGTTCAGAGCTGATAGTTCATGTTCCAGACCAGATATCAGCACCGCTCAAGGTGACAAAACTTTCTTATGATTTTTGAAAAGATCCATGTCTGTAGATGATATTCTGGTATGATAACCTTCCTGAGTGGCAGCTGGATCAGAGTTATCAGCAGTACTCGAGTTGTAAAAAGAATCAGGGGGGATGGAGGATTTGATCATATGGGGACAGATAATTTGTGCTGATTACAAATAATATAATATATTACAAATAATAGCAGTGACCAAAACACCTGCAGAAATACTGCAGGAATGACATAGCAGCAGTTAAATGCAGCCTTCTGTAAGCTTTAAATATCCACTGGGCTTACATCAAATACATCAAAACACAACAATAAAAAACACTTTTCTGAACTTATCAATATGACTCTGTCCTTCACAGGATAAGTAACATGGATCACTGCAAAAACTCACAATCTTAACAAGAATATTTGTCTTATTTCTAGTTAAAATGTCTCATTTTGTAAAAAAAATCTCATTACGTTTAAAACAAGACTCATCACTGGAAAAAACAACAATTTTCACCTGTTTCAAGTAGATTTTCACTTGAAATAAGTAGAAAAATCTGCCAGTGGAACAAGATTTTTTTGCTTGTAATAAGAAGATAAATCTTGTTCTACTGGCAGATTTTTCTACTTATTTCAAGTGAAAATTTACTTAAAACAGGTGAAAATGGTCAAATAAGTTATTTTTCTGGTGTTATTTTTCTGGTGATGACTCTAAATGTTGAAATAGCAGTAAAACCACATTCATTGATGAAATGACATAAGGGATGGAAAGGAGGGATGGCAGTTTTACAGGGGGGATGATTTGGACCGTTTTTATTTCAGGGGGGGATGATTTGGACCGTTTTTATTTCAGGGGGGGATGATTTGGACCGTTTTTATTTCAGGGGGGGCATGCCATCCCCCCTCATCCCCCCTCAACTCCAGTACTGGCTGTAGATGATATTCTGGTATTATAACCTTCCTGAGTGGCAGCTGGGTCACAGTTATCAGCTCATGAAGTTCAGAAAATTACATTTTAGATGCTGCTGCATATCCTGGTTTAGACTCATGTACAGGAAATCTGTCAATGTTTCACTATATTGTCTTTGGTATAATTTTAGGCATTCATTCAAGCTAAGATGTAAATCTTTCTGACCAACATAGAGGTCACTGCAGCTCTTTAAACTATAAACAACACACATTTTTACACCATTTTCGCCTAAATGATATACTATCTTTTATCCCTGTGTCATCTAGGAACAACAGAGACACAAAATACAAAAACTGGAATACTCACAGGACCATAAGGATTCAGGAAATGTATCACATCTTAGCTTGAATGAATGCTTTAAAGGTCCCCTTTAAAATGATACCAAAGACAATATAGTGAAACATTGACAGATATCCTACATGAGTCTAAACCAGGATATGCAGCAGCATCTAAAATGTAATTTTCTGAACTTCATGAGCTGATAACTCTGATCCAGCTGCCACTCAGGAAGGTTATCATACCAAAATATCATCTATAGACATGGATATTTAAAAAAATTATAAGCAAGTTTGGTCACCTTGAGTGGTACTGACCAGTGAAATGTTGGCCCCTGGACTATGAAGGTGTGTGTGTGTCCAGGTCCAGGCGGAGGACACATGGAGGGGACGGTGTCCTGCAGGGACGGGACGGTGTCCTGCAGGGACGGGACGGTGTCCTGCAGGGACGGGACGGTGTCCTGCAGGGACGGGACGGTGTCCTGCAGGGACGGGACGGTGTCCTGCAGGGAGCAGCTGGTCCAGGCGTGGACGTGTCTTACGGAGGACTCTGTCCCGGCTCCCAGCAGCGTCTACGTGGCCTCCGTGCTGTTGTCCTGCCTGAGCGGGGACGTCCCGCCCGGGGACGCCGGGGATGCCTGGGAGCTGACGTGTCTCAGTCTGAGTCTGCTGGACAACGTCAGCAACCGTCTCCTGTCTCCCAGTCTGTCCACCCACGCGCAGCTGGGCTGGACGGAGACGCTGAGGCTGCTGCTGGAGGACATGGACGTCATGTCCCCGCTGGTAACGGAAACACTCGCTCATGTCCACAGCTCCGTCCTGCAGGTGTCTCTGTCCCTAATACAACTGTCCTGCAGGTGTCTCTGTCCTAATACAACTGTCCTGCAGGTGTCTCTGTCCTAATCCAACTGTCCTGCAGGTGTCTCTGTCCCTAATCCAACTGTCCTGCAGGTGTCTCTGTCCCTAATACAACTGTCCTGCAGGTGTCTCTGTCCCTAATACAACTGTCCTGCAGGTGTCTCTGTCCTAATACAACTGTCCTGCAGGTGTCTCTGTCCTAATACAACTGTCCTGCAGGTGTCTCTGTCCTAATACAACTGTCCTGCAGGTGTCTCTGTCCTAATACAACTGTCCTGCAGGTGTCTCTGTCCCTAATCCAACTGTCCTGCAGGTGTCTCTGTCCCTAATCCAACTGTCCTGCAGGTGTCTCTGTTCTAATACAACTGTCCTGCAGGTGTCTCTGTCCTAATACAACTGTCCTGCAGGTGTCTCTGTCCTAATACAACTGTCCTGCAGGTGTCTCTGTCCTAATACAACTGTCCTGCAGGTGTCTCTGTCCTAATACAACTGTCCTGCAGGTGTCTCTGTCCTAATACAACTGTCCTGCAGGTGTCTCTGTCCTAATACAACTGTCCTGCAGGTGTCTCTGTTCTAATCCAACTGTCCTGCAGGTGTCTCTGTTCTAATCCAACTGTCCTGCAGGTGTCTCTGTTCTAATCCAACTGTCCTGCAGGTGTCTCTGTCCCTAATACAACTGTCCTGCAGGTGTCTCTGTCCCTAATACAACTGTCCTGCAGGTGTCTCTGTTCTAATACAACTGTCCTGCAGGTGTCTCTGTCCTAATACAACTGTCCTGCAGGTGTCTCTGTTCTAATCCAACTGTCCTGCAGGTGTCTCTGTCCTAATACAACTGTCCTGCAGGTGTCTCTGTCCCTAATACAACTGTCCTGCAGGTGTCTCTGTCCCTAATACAACTGTCCTGCAGGTGTCTCTGTCCCTAATACAACTGTCCTGCAGGTGTCTCTGTCCCTAATACAACTGTCCTGCAGGTGTCTCTGTTCTAATCCAACTGTCCTGCAGGTGTCTTTGTCCTAATCCAACTGTCCTGCAGGTGTCTCTGTTCTAATACAACTGTCCTGCAGGTGTCTCTGTCCTAATCCAACTGTCCTGCAGGTGTCTCTGTTCTAATACAACTGTCCTGCAGGTGTCTCTGTCCCTAATCCAACTGTCCTGCAGGTGTCTCTGTCCCTAATCCAACTGTCCTGCAGGTGTCTCTGTCCCTAATCCAACTGTCCTGCAGGTGTCTCTGTCCCTAATCCAACTGTCCTGCAGGTGTCTCTGTTCCGAGTCGAGGACCTGGTCACCTCCCACCTGGCGGCCAAGACCGCGTCCACCTGGGTTTTCCTCCAGCTCGTCCAGTGTGTGAGTACAAACACAAACCTCCACAAACCTCCACAAACCTCCACAAACCTCTACAAACCTCCACAAACCTCCACAAACCCCCACAAACCCC
Source organism: Cololabis saira (assembly GCF_033807715.1). Taxonomy (NCBI): domain Eukaryota; kingdom Metazoa; phylum Chordata; class Actinopteri; order Beloniformes; family Belonidae; genus Cololabis; species Cololabis saira. The sequence goes on along the minus strand of NC_084588.1, from coordinate 1,538,496 downwards.
CACAAACCTCTACAAACCTCCACAAACCTCCACAAACCTCTACAAACCTCCACAAACCTCCACAAACCTCCACAAACCTCCACAAACCCCCACAAACCCCCACAAACCTCTACAAACCCCCACAAACCTCCACAAACCTCCACAAACCTCCAGAAACCTCTACAAACCCCCACAAACCTCCACAAACCCCCACAAACCTCCACAAACCTCTACAAACCTCCACAAACCCCCACAAACCCCCACAAACCTCCACAAACCTCCACAAACCTCCACAAACCCCCACAAACCCCCACAAACCTCCACAAACCCCCACAAACCTCCACAAACCTCTACAAACCCCCACAAACCTCTACAAACCTCTACAAACCCCAACAAACCTCCACAAACCTCCCCACCAGGGGGGGCTGCAGCCCCACCTATAGCTCTACGTTGGTTTAAATCATATCTATCTGACAGGTTCCAGTTTGTTCATGTACATGAGGTTTCTTCAGAACAGTGAAGGGTCTGTTATGGTGTTCCGCAGGGTTCAGTGCTAGGGCCAATCTTGTTCAGTTTATACATGCAGCCATTGGGAAGTATAATCCAGAATCACGGCATACACTTTCATTGTTATGCTGATGATACGCAGCTCTACTTGTCTATGAAGCCGGATGAAACAGAACCGTTAGTTAAACTTCAGGCATGTCTTAGGGACATCAAGGACTGGATGTCCGGAAATTCTTGCTTCTAAATTCAGATAAAACAGAGGTTATCATTCTTGGTCCAGAGCATCTTAGGAAGGGATTAGATGGTGTTGCGATGGCTTCCAGTGCAACTGTGAGAAACCTTGGTGTTGTTTTCGATCAGGATTTGTCGTTTAAACCATATGTTAATCAGGTTTGTAAAATAGCGTTTTTCCATCTCCGTAATATTGCAAAGATTAGGAAAATCCTCTCGCAGAGTGATGCAGAAAAACTAGTTCATGCGTTTGTATCTTCTAGACTGGATTACTGTAATGTGTTGTTAGCAGGATGTCCAAGTAATTTGCTGAATAGGCTCCAGCTGATCCAGAATGCAGCAGCACGAGTGCTGACAGGAATCAGCAGGAGAGACCACGTCTCTCCAGTGTTAGCGTCGCTCCATTGGCTACCTGTAAAATTCAGAATTCAATTTAAAATGTTATTACTTGCGTATAAAGCCCAAAACGGCTTAGCTCCGCAGTATTTACAAGACCTGATAGTGCCTTATGTTCCTGGCAGAGCTCTCCGCTCCCAGGGTGCAGGTTTACTCATAGTTCCTAGAGTATCTAAATGTAGATTTGGAGGGCGGGCGTTCTGCTATCAGGCACCATTACTTTGGAACCAACTTCCAATCTGGGTTAAGGAGGCTGACACCACCTCCACTTTTAAAACTAAACTTAAAACATTTCTGTTTAGTAAAGCCTATAGTTAGTGTTTAGTAAACCTCTAGCTGGTGTTGGTAAATCTCTAGGTAGTGTAAACTCTAGTGTGTTAGAGTCGCTCCTGTAGTTTTTTGTGCTGGCCCCCCTTTTCTTTTCTCTTTTTTCTCTTTTGTACATGGTGCAGCATCCTCTGCCGGTGGTGAAGAGTATCTCTGAATGCACAACACCGGAACCTGCAGTGTGGGAGTGAGAGGGGCAGGGTAACGGCCCGGTCAGGCGGGGGAGAGATTTGTCCGTCAAGACTCCTCTCCCTGGCCCTGCCCCTTCTCAAACTTTCCCCGACCCTGCACCTAACCTGGGGCTTGCTGATTGGGCCGGAGCTTCGGGAGCTGCGGGCTGGCCTGCGGTCCCCACCCCCGGTCCTCCCGTTGCTGCTTCCACCTGCCTGCTGTCCCCACCCTCGGTCATCCCGTTGCTACTTCCACCTGCCTGCGGTCCCCACCCCCGGTCATCCCGTTGCTGCTTCCACCTGCCTGCTGTCCCCACCCTCGGTCATCCCGTTGCTACTTCCACCTGCCTGCGGTCCCCACCCCCGGTCATCCCGTTGCTGCTTCCACCTGCCTGCGGTCCACACCCCCGGTCATCCCGTTGCTGCTTCCACCTGCCTGCGGTCCCCACCCCCGGTCATCCCGTTGCTGCTTCCACCTGCCTGCGGTCCCCACCCCCGGGCATCCAGTTGCTGCTTCCACCTGCCTGCAGTCCCTCCCTCCCCCTCTCGTCTTCCCGTTGCTGCTTCCACCTGCCTGCTGTCCCCACCCCCGGTCATCCGGTTGCTACTTCCACCTGCCTGCTGTCCCCACCCCCGGTCATCCCGTTGCTGCTTCCACCTGCCTGCGTTCCCTCCCTCTCCCTCTGGTCATCCCGCTGCTGCTTCCACATGCCTGCTGTGTGCTGCTGACGTCCCCGACCCCCCCAGTCTGGCCTTCGGCAGGAGGGTCCCCTCTTATGATCCAGGTCCTGGTTTCTACCCCCCTTATGATCCAGGTCCTGGTCCAGGTTTCTACCCCTCTTATGATCCAGGTCCTGGTCCAGGTTTCTACCCCTCTTATGATCCAGGTCCTGGTCCAGGTTTCTACCTCCCTTATGATCCAGGTCCTGGTCCAGGTTTCTTCCTCCTAAAGGGGAGTTTTTCTTGCCACTGTTTGGCTTAAGGCTTTTCTCCCACTAGGGGAGTTTTTACCTGCCATTGTTTATGTAATAATTGCTCGGGGGTTTATGTTCATGTTTATGTTCATGTTTATGTTCATGTTCATGTTCTGGGTCTCCTGAAAGCGTCTAGAGACAACTTTTGTTGTATTAGACGCTATACAAATAAAATTGAATTGAGTTTAATTGAATAGACTGGATAGATTTGTGTTAAAGTGTTCCTGTATCAGGTCTAAGCAGACACGCAGGGAACGAAGGCTCTAGTGGTTCATGGGATATTTTTAGGGACACAGCAGTTGAGACTAAGCTGACTTTGAGCTGCAGGTTAAACCACAGGCACTAATCACAGGGAAATAAAGTTTTGAAGGTCACATGACTTTCTTGCGTCACACAAGTGTCTAAAGTTGACCTATGGTTAAAGTGGCTCGTGCCGTGTGTGTTTCCTATGTGTCCTCAGGAGAAGCTTAGTCCCGTCTGGCAGAGGACGTGTGTCCAGGCGTTTCACAGCTCCCCTCCTGCTGCTCACCTAGACACCTGTCTCTGGACACTGACTGACGTCCTCAAAAGACTTCTGAAAGGGGGTCATCAGGGTAAATCCTTGTCTGTTGGTTTTGGGGGGGTGTTTCAACAGAGAGCCAACATTGTCTTACTTGTTGTTTTGCATCACTTTGTTTGAGTTCTCTTTCTGAAAGCATTTATTTTGACCCGTCAGAACTCCTCAGGAGACTTTTGGCAGCATTTGACTGCAGTGTAGGAGCTTTATTTGTTCGGTTGCTTCCTGGAGAGACGGAGGAACTGATGCGGTGTTGGGAACAGCGCTGGGGGACAACGTTCTGCCTCCTGCTGGACCTGCTGGAGGTTCTGACTGCATCCAGCTTGATGTGTGGAGGGGGAACCGGCCTGACGAGTCACACAATAACCCAAACACACTCGTCAGCCCTCCTGACCGCTGTCAGCTGCTCCTCCAAGTACTTTGTGAAAAAGCGGACCCTGCTGCTTCTCAAGAGGGCTGTGTGTCAGAGGGCTGGAGAGGAATGGTCTTTGGATCGGGCGCCGTCCACCAGACCGGACTCGGACATGCGTGAGCTGGCTCGGTGTGTATTGAAAGCAGTGGATCAGAACTGGTTACAGAGTGTTCCAGTAGGGGCTGCTGCTTTCTTTGGAGGGGCCCGGCCTCCCCGGGAAGGTTTCTTTGGAGGGGCCCGGCCCCCCCGGGAAGGTTCGGGTCAGAGAGCAGATGGAGTGATGCTGAGAGCCGTCAGCCTCTTCCTCCTCAAGTCCATTGATCTTCACATCCAAACAGAAGGTGAGAATAGCAATGACACACACACACACACACACACACACACACACACACACACACACACACACACACACACACACACACACACACACACACACACACACACACACACACACACACACACACACACACACACACACACACACAGGTAGGGTTTTAACCCTTGTATTGTCTTTGGGTCAAAATGACCCAATTCTTCTATCCTTCTTTCCTCCTACCATGCTCTCTCCTTCCTTCTTCCTTTCCTCTTTTCCTCCTTTTTTACCCTCCTTTACTCCTTTTTCTTCCTACCTCCCTTTCGTCATTCGTTCCTTTATTACCTTCTTTGCTTTTCCTTCCTTCCCTCCCTTCCTTCTTTCCTTATTTTCTCCATTCCTTCCTTCTTCCCTCCCTTCTTTCTTTCTTTCCTTTTCTCCATTCTTTCCTTCCTTTCTCCCTTCCTACCATCCTTTCTCCCTTCCTTACTCCCTTTCCTACCCCCTTTTCCTTCCTTCCATATTTCCTCCCTTCCATCTTTTCTTCCTCCCTTACTCCCTTTCCTACTTCCTTCCTTCTTTCCTCCTTTCTCCCTTCCTTCCATCTTTTCTCCCTTCCTTACTCCCTTTCCTACTTCCTCCCTTCCTTCCATATTTCCTTCCTTCCATCTTTTCTCCCTTCCTTACTCCCTTTCCTTCTTCCTTCCTTCTTTCCTTCTTTTCTCCTTTCTTCCTTACTTCCTTCTTTCCTTCCTTCCTTCTTTTCTCCCTTCACCCTCCCTTGACCCAAAGACAGCACAAGGGTTAATTCTGAGTATGAAACCATTAGAACTTTTCCTTGGCGCCACATTGATGTGTATGTTCTTACTCTGTCAAACATGTTGGAAATAACTGGCTGTTGCTAATTTAGCAAAGAACATTTCTTCATTTCTTGTCGGAAATGTCCTAAAGTGATTATTGTGTGAGACACTAGTTTGGTGGTCCATGGACGTGTAGGTGTATGAACACAGTTCCCTGCCCAATGAGAGCTGCATCCTGCAGAGCGTTCCTTGCTGCAGCTACGGAAACCACTCTTGAGAATTCCGTGCTGGTGTCTTATTGTTTTTTTTTGCTACAAAACCACTTTGATGGTGCCTTCCTACAATACAACAAGATGGTTGCCTGGTAACACATCCCACACAACCTTAAAATATGCATCATCACGTGCTTACATGTGCTCCCTTGAAAGAGCTGCGGGATGCTTTCCCTGCCTGAGTTACAGTTTACCAGGATCTTGTAGAAAACCAAAAGTCCCTTTCCATTGGCCTCACCAAACTCCTCACAGGAATCTTTGCTAGGGCAACCACGAAGGCTGCAGTCCACTTGTCCCAGCGGTTCCTGTCAGCTGTTCCTCCGCCTCAACAACGCGGCCCATTCACACTTGAGATGTGGCTGAATCTCAGCCTGAGGTGACGGTTAAAAACCTTTGCAGCAGGTTCTTCTGCCAGTCGCACACAGTACTCCAGTTGTAAAAAAAAATTAGGGGGGATGGTGGATTTGATCATATGGGGACAGGTCATTTGTGCTGATTACAAATAATGTATTACAAATAATAGCAGTGACCAAAACAGCTGCAGAAATACTGCAGGAATGACATAGCAGCAGTTAAATGCAGCCTTCTGTAAGCTTTAAATATCCACTGGGCTTACATCAAATACATCAAAACACAACAATAAAAAACACTTTTCTGAACTTATCAATATGACTCTGTCCTTCACAGGATAAGTAACATGGATCACTGCAAAAACTCAAAATAAGAATATTTTACCTATTTCTAGTTAAAATGTCTCATTTTAGTAAAAAAAAATTCTTATTACACTTAAAACAAGACTCATCACTGGAAAAAAAACCAAACATTTTCACCTGTTTCAATTAGATTTTCACTTGAAATAAGCAGAACAATACGGAGCCTGTAAGAACTGAAGTGAAGAAAAAAAAGTAACTTCGTGGCCACGTTAAAGTTAATCGAGAGCACATTATGTGTCATCGTGAGCACAATTTATTAAAGCGTGGGTACGATTAACAAAGCGTGCGCACATTTTGGAAAATTCCAAAATCTCTCCGACCCCGTCCACACGTAGCCGGATATCTGCGGGTATCTGCTAAACCGGAGATATTTTCCTACGTTTTGACCTGTCATCCACACGAAAACGCAAATAAACGAAGGTTTAAAAAAACTCCGGGCAAAGTGAAGATTTTTGAAAACTCCGTTTATGTAGATGCGTGTAGACACACACAACCGGAGTTTTGCGTTTTCGAACGTCACATTATGCTCCAAAACAACAACAAATCTGCTCTGACGTGCGCCTTTTGTTTACTACAGAACTACAGATGATCCAGCATCTGTTCTCCAAGCTATTTATTAAATAAATGGTCTCTGGTCTTGACCACCACTTACTGCGTTACACCGACACAGAGGCTACGCCGTAGGGTACGCGGCGACGCGCATCCTACGGCGTAGGGCCCGCGGAGCCGCCGCGGAGCCCGCTGAGCCGCCGCGGGCACCTCCACTTGGAGGTGCAGCTTCCCCGCGAGCCGCAGATGATCTACAGGTTTGGAATGCTTATGAATGTGGTCCGAAACGCAGATCTTCGATTATGTGTGGAAGGGTTTTTTTTTTTAAAAACGATGTAATGTGGATGCAATTTTTTTTATAAACGGAGGGGGGAAATATTTGTTTTTAAAAATACCCGGCTACGTGTGGACGGGGTCTCCCAATCCGACGGCCGGGCTGCCCCATGCTGGACCCCGGGGGGGGGGGGGGCGTTCCCCTGCTTCAACACACCGGATTCAGATGAATGTATCACCAGCAGCTTGTGATCAAGACTGTTGTAACGAAACCTTCATGTGAATCTGTGTTTCCCTGCGTGTTGAAGCAGGGAAACATCTGAAACGTGCCAGACACGGACCCTCAGGGCCCTGAGATGAGCAGCCCCGCCCGACAGGACTGATTGTCACCTGATCAGATCACGGTTTAATGATATTTGATTGTCAGTATTGCTGTGTTCAAGTGATTAATTTGGTTGATGGGTTAAAACTCCAATAATATTACCACTGTGTTTTCACAGCTCAGTGTTTGGCAATCATCTCCTGCAGCGCAGTGATTTCCCTTTATTTCATCTAACTGTGTGTTTGTTTGTTTGTTTCTTTCAGAACAGATTTGTTTAGTTTTTTTCAAGATTGGGAAAATCTCTCTTGTGTGCACGTTTTATCAACTCGTGAGCACGTTATATTAACTTGTGCGCACAATTTAATTAAACGTGCACACGAGTTAATAGAACGTGCACACGAGTTAATTAAATGTGCTCACGTTTTATTAAAAATATATTGCATGATCCTTCACAGGCTCCGTAGAAAAATCTGCCAATGGAACAAGATTTTTTTGCTTGTAATGAAAAGATAAATCTTGTCCCAAAAATTGTCAAATAAGTTATTTTTCTGGTGATGACTCTAAATGTTGAAATAGCAGTAAAACCACATTCATTGATGAAATGACATAAGGGATGGAAAGGAGGGATGGAAGTTTTACAGGGGGGGATGATTTGGACCGTTTTTATTTCAGGGGGGGGATGATTTGGACCGTTTTTATTTCAGGGATGATTTGGACCGTTTTTATTTCGGGGGGGTGATTTGGACCACTTTTATTTCATCCCCCCTCAACTCCAGTACTGGTCGCACTGATCCAGGGACGACTGTTGTTGCATTCCAATCCCCCAGCAGAGTGACGTGGCACTGTCCAGCAACACGCGGATGTCTCCAAGAAGGATGGATACGCTGTCATTTTGCACATCGGTGCAGATGACACACAGAGCACATCCCGCCCCGACGGTGCAGGGAAGCTACCCCGTCATCTACAGTCTATAATCAAGCTCACTCCAGCTCAGTGCTGTTAACGTCTGGCAGTCTGAGAATAGAACAAGGTCCAACTTTTCTCAAGAACAACCCGAGCGATGCATTCAGGTGAACCTGACGGTATCTAGGCCGTACCTCTTGATCGGGCTCCTTTCCCACCAGAGAGATGGTGTTCCATGGTCCATGAATCAGTTCTGATGGCTGACGGGTCAGAGGGATCTCCGGTAGCGGCCTGATGGGTCTGGGTTAGGGCTGGGCCATATGGCCTTTTATTAATATCTCCATATATTTTTAGGCCATGTCACGATACACAATATATATCTCCATATTTTGCCTTAGCCTTGAATTAACACTTTGATGCTACAATCACACCAGTATGATGATTCTATATGTCTACATAAAACATTCTTGTTCATACTGCATTAACATATGCTCGTTTTAAACTTTCATGCAAAAAGGGGGAATAAGTCAAATTTACCAAAACTGTATTTATTAAACAGTTACTAAGCAGTGAGTGGCACAAACATAAAAATTGTCATTTCAAAACAGAAAGTGCACGTTGCATCTCTCTGACTCCCCGTCTGTAGAACATCTGCTAAGTAATGTTCTGGTCCTGGTTTTACCTGGTTTTACCTGGTTTTACCTGGTTTTACCAGGTTTTACCAGGATGAGCTGCTCTGAGCAGGAGGCCCCTTAGAGCACCTTTATATTAAGACTCATTTAGGTGTAGGGACTCCAATGTTTCATCCTCTCCTCCTTTACTTTGCATCACTTTCACTTACTTTTAGAAATATGACGTCATATAGTCTTGTCTGACTTTGTTTCGATGATAGTGATTGATTTCTTCTTCCGGCTCTCAGCGAAGGCGGACGCTTTTTCTGCTCCTCTCCCTTATCAGCCTTCCCTGCAACTGCTTTTGTCTGTCTTGTCTTCAGAGCCTCTCATTTTCATCCCTCCGAAAACTCTACAATCATGGAATTGATTAACTGGTCCCTCAGCACAATTGACCAAATTTTTGCGACGGGGGTTAGGGAGCCCTCCTGTCCTGACGGGACTTTTTTTTGCTGGATACACAATGGATTCCTACAAAAATTGGAAGCCGTTGTGCCTCAAGATTATGTCCGTCGAGGACGTGGAAGACGCCTTCATAATTGGATTTATGATAGCAGGATTTCTTCTAATTGGAGTGGGGATTTTCCTGGCCTATCGACAATTGCGAAAGTCTGCGACAGCCGTCCTGGCCCTTCCTGACCTGCCCGACGTTACTGGAGGAATGAGCAAGGGGTTAAGCACTCAAACTTTAACGCTGGGAGAGCAAGGCCGCAAGCTAGTTGTGATTCTTGAACATAATCGTAGGCTAGCAGCGGTCTTTGAGCTCATTTGCAAGATGGAGAAGAACTTGGAGAGGCTGGAACCTCGGCTCGGCTGGAATTGATCACAAATTCGTCTGTTTGGAGTCGCATTGAGGTATCAGAGACTTAACGGCAGACTGAAAATTACTGGAGTCTGCCGGTCTTTCATACAATTGTTGATTCTACAATCTGACCTTAACAGGGCAGCTTGGCTCGCTGCTGGTGTCACAATCTCCCTGGTGGAATGTAAACAAGCGGCTCTGCCCCCACTTGCCCTCCCCTTTCAAAACTTCTGTGGACTGTTTACAGAACTGTACCGAGCCGTCTGATAACATCAAGGACAATGGCTGAGGAGCAGCTCTGGGGAGAAGTTTCACAGACTCACTGCACACACACACACACCTACTGATAACCACACCCCCCTCATCTTCAACGCCTTCCCTGGCTCCCCTCCTATCAGCCCCCCTGACACGGATGCCGAGTTCGAGCGCCACGGAGGCCGCGGCCCTCACTTGGATGAACTGTGCCGGGATCCCCCCCCCCCGACTTGCCCACCCCCAAATAACCACAAGCTATGATGTTGTTTTGTTGTGTGTATGTTGCTTTTCTGTGCTGAGGTGTTTTTTTGTACCTTGACACTAGGTATTAATACACAGTGTGAAGATGCCTTTTTTTTCCCTCCTCCTCCATCCCAGTGTCATACTTCCTCTAAAAATGGCGTCCGTATTAATGGTGCCATCGGTGTGAAACGGAGTCAAGTTCTCTCGTCTGATTTATGTCTGACTTGGCAATGACGTTTCTCAGCTCTGGAAGAGAAAGGCTCGGCTGCGCGGACGCGTGTTGCACTGAGCGGATAGTTGGAGCTGCATCAGCGCGGCATGGCTCACCTGTTGCGCCTAAAACCAGGCTTTAAGCCTGGATTACGGTTCAAGTCCTCGGCTCTCCGGAGAGCCGTGCCCGTCGTGTGAGGAGAAAACATCCCCTCCCGTCTTTACTAAACCGTCCCAGTTTGCTTTGACAAGTGGATGAGCTCACGGCGCCAACAGGCCGAGTTTGGGAAAGTTAGGTGGAACTGACCGGCGGTCCCAGACAGCAGCGCCGACACCAGCAGGACTGGAAAGGGAAGACACCAGACTCAACTGTGTGAGTGCTGGTTGCTTCAGCATTTCCTTTGATATGGCACCAGCAGGAGATGTCGTGCGGAGTTTCAAGCACCCTTCATTTTCTAGCGGGTGGTTTTTAAATGATGATATAAATTAGTTGTACTGCTACCTTTTTTGGCAAAACTTTTGCGACATATTTTGCACATCACCGTTGTTTGCTCAACATCTTCCTTCTTGAACCCAAACCACTGCCAGACGATGGATCTTGTGCTATTTTTCTTGGGAATTAATTCGTCCTCCTCCATTTTTTAGCATTAGCACCTGCTGCCGCTACCTTTCTGCTGGGCAAGGGCGCATGCAGTGCACGAACAACAGTACTGACAGTGACTGACGTATCTAACAGGGTGCGCTTGTTTTATGTCTCTGAGAAGGAAAGACGAGACGAGAGAGTGAGAAAAGCCTGTAATTTAATGCCCGCGACTAAAAGCGGCTATTCAGTCAATTTTCATTGCGCAAAAAAGAGCCATAAGAATAATCAGTAGAAAACAATATAGAGATGCAACAAATCCATTATTCCTTCAGTTAAAATTGTTGAAATTTCATGAATTAGTAGACTATAGTATTCTGCAAATTATGTTTTAAAGCTCATAAAAAAACTTGAACAGAGATTTTAAAAACCAAGATTCAGGACTAAATTGATGGAACGTTGTGTTTCTGTGAAAGGAATCAGTTTATGGAACAATCTGAATAAAGAAAACAAAGAATCCAAATCAAACATTACATTCAAAAGAACAATTAAAGCCTGTATGTTAAGTAAATATAATGAAATATATTAGTTAAGTTTGATTGACTTACCCATAGACGGCGGTAATTTTATTTTATTTTATTTTAAAAATTTTTTAATTTATGTTATTTGTGAATTTATTTCTTGAAAAAAGGGGCAGATTATATAAGATTCTTCTTCTTTCTGCTCCCTTTTCATTCACAATTTATGAGCATTTGTATTTGTATTGAATTGGTTGTTTTATTTTTTTGAATGAAATAATGAATAAAATGAAATGAAAAAGCAAATGCGTGACAATGTATACTAAAATATTCACGATGGTCATTTTGTACATGGCACAGAGTAGAAGCCGTTATACATGGAGTATACTGGATATATGGCCCAGCCCTAGTGTGAGGGATCTCCGGTAGAATCCGCTGCAGCGCTCTGTGCTGCAGCAGATCTGCAGAAACCTCTGTCTGCAGACACTCTTACGGTAGATCACACACGAGTGGAATTCCTGCACCGTCTTCTCTCCCCAGGAGCAGTCTGGAGACATCTGCAGTGTTTGTGGGACTTCCTGAAGCAGCGCAGCCCCGTCCTGACCGACGTGACGCACCGCTGCTCCTGGATCAGCCTAGTATTTGCAGATCAGGACGACGACCTGATGGAAGCGTCCCGTACATCTCTCTCCATCTTCCTCAGACTCAGGTCCAACAACACCTCACATGTGTGATGTCAGTCGTCATTAACTACGTTTACATGCAGTCAAAATTGGGGTTATTGCTAATATTCCGGTTACTGAAACATTGGGAATATTCAGTTTACATGGTAATTAATCATTCGGGATATCTGGATCACACAGTTTAACTTCCGGTCCGCCCCCCTATCCAATCAGAACCTTCCCAACCCGCAGACCTGTAGAGGAATTGGAGAAAGACCATCAAACGTGTTTTCCATGTAAACCTCAATTCGGAATTACTATTTCCATGTAAACTTGAAGGAAAATAGTTTAATTCTGAAATTATTTAATTCTGAATAATTATAAAAAACATCATGTAACCGTGTCCATTAATGCAGACACGGCTTCACTCCTGGTGACACAAACACAGAGCAGCGTTGGGCGTGAGCTGCTTTCAGACGGCGTGGAGCTGATACTAAACAGCCATTGGCTCGTCTGCGTTTGAGGGGCGGGGCTTACTGAAAGGTCAGTTGTTCCACCGTCGTCATCTTCTCACACCTGCTTTTCTCCTCCAGACGGCGGTCAGACCTGGATTCTCTCCGAGTGTCGGAGGCAGCTTGTGCATCAGGCTGCAACCCGCACTGCCACTTCCTACTCCTGCTGCAGAGCGTCTCCTTCGACCACAGCATCCTCCTGGACTTCCTCATGTCCAGCGAGACCTGCTTCCTGGAATACCTGGTGCTTTACCTCAAGTTCCTCAGAGAAGACCGGCAGGGCTTCGCTGCAGCGTGTGGAGGCTCGGCTGTCCGTCGCCCCTCCACCCAGCGGTCCGTCACCGCCTCCACCCAGCGGTCCGTCACCGCCTCCACCCAGCGGTCCGTCACCGCCTCCACCCAGCGGTCCGTCACCGCCTCCACCCAGCGGTCCGTCACCGCCTCCACCCAGCGGTCCGTCACCGCCTCCCACGTACCGTTACATGTGGATGAGCTAGACGGGGTCACGCTGAACTCCGGTGGACGTTCTGTGCCCTGTGAGCCACCAGCGGGAGGCTCCAGGTCAGCTGCAGGGCTCCGTCTTGTAGCGTATGATAGTTCTGAGGACTCTGAGTCCGAATCACCTCTGGATGTGAAACGGGAGGCTGATGGAACATTCCCATCCATCACACAGAAACCTCCATCGTCCCCAGCGTCGCTGAGTGATGCTGATGCCAACCCGGGACGAGGATCAGAGACCGTGTCACTGCCGTCCATCTCAACACACCAACCCACCGCCACCGTGTCCAGGCAGGAGACGTGTGAAGCGTTGGACAGAGCCGTCCTCTGTCTGTCCCAGCTTCGAGCCGTGTTGACCAGGCTGCAAACAAAGAAACTCTTCCCGTACAACCCCTCGTCCCTCATCAAGCTGCTGGGACAAGTAGAGAACTAGTACCAGAGCTCACAGGTTTGATCCTGTAGCTCCTGTCCTTTGGTGAACGTGTAAGGTTAAATAAAGGTTAGCCTGATGCATCTGTTCAACACTTCCCGTTTTGTCTGGGGGGCCCCATTGTCCTTTTAAAACTTTGAGCTTCTGTCCACCAGACATGGAAATTCTCAGTTCCTCTTTAACTAAAAATGTCATGATTTACCTTTTAACCCCGATGTCTGTTTCCTCCCACACAAACGATCAAGTATCTGTCTAAAAATCCTCAATAAAAAGCTGATGCAAAAGAGGAACTACCGAAGCATTTCGTCAGGAGAATCCATAGAGAGCCGTGTTGCTCGGCAAAGCTCCGACTATTGCTTCCCCTTCTGCAGAGGCGCATTTTAAAAATCATTTGCAACAGTCTTTGAGGTCTTCCTTCGTTACTAGTTGAGTTTAATGTTGATTTAAACCTAACAAACGTAGCCGAACATCTGAATCATCTTTGTCGCTCTGCTGCCTCTGTTTCAGTTGTTGTGCAGTTTTTACTACTTGTCAGGTTCATGGTTGATTACAGTATAGAGGGAATGCTCATGACGTCACAGATGCGACTTCACAGCGGGTTACAACCACTGAGTGTCAGAAAGACTGAGTGACAGAAAGACTGAGTGTCAGAAAGACTGAGTGGCAGCGTAAACTTTAAGTTTGAGCAAACTGGAAAACATCTCAAATGGGAAAGAGCTGTTGTGTTGTTCGACTGTACTCATAGATTTAGCAAGAAATCAGAGTTATCGTGAATGTCCTATGAATGTCCATGGACCACTGGTTCTTGGTAACTGTACCAAATATTAATGTCCATGGACCACTGGTTCTTGTGGTAACTGTACCAAATATTAATGTCCATGGACCACTGGTTCTTGGTAACTGTACCAAATATTAATGTCCATGGACCACTGGTTCTTGGTAACTGTACCAAATATTAATGTCCATGGACCACTGGTTCTTGGTAACTGTACCAAATATTAATGTCCATGGACCACTGGTTCTTGGTAACTGTACCAAATATTAATGTCCATGGACCACTGGTTCTTGGTAACTGTACCAAATATTAATGCCCATGGACCACTGGTTCTTGGTAATTGTACCAAATATTAATGTCCATGGACCACTGGTTCTTGTGGTAACTGTACCAAATATTAATGTCCATGGACCACTGGTTCTTGTGGTAACTGTACCAAATATTAATGTCCATGGACCACTGGTTCTTGTGGTAACTGTACCAAATATTAATGTCCATGGACCACTGGTTCTTGTGGTAACTGTATCAAATATTAATGTCCATGGACCACTCGTTCTTGGTAACTGTACCAAATATTAATGTCTATGGACCACTGGTTCTTGGTAACTGTACCAAATATTAATGTCCATGGACCACTGGTTCTTGGGGTAACTGTACAAAATATTAATGTCCATGGACCACTGGTTCTTGGGGTAACTGTACCAAATATTAATGTCCATGGACCACTGGTTCTTGGGGTAACTGTACCAAATATTAATGTCCATGGACCACTGGTTCTTGGTAACTGTACCAAATATTAATGTCCATGGACCACTGGTTCTTGGGGTAACTGTACAAAATATTAATGTCCATGGACCACTGGTTCTTGGGGTAACTGTACCAAATATTAATGTCCATGGACCACTGGTTCTTGGGGTAACTACCAAATATTAATGTCCATGGACCACTGGTTCTTGGGGTAACTGTACCAAATATTAATGTCCATGGACCACTGGTTCTTGGTAACTGTACCAAATATTAATGTCCATGGACCACTGGTTCTTGGGGTAACTGTACCAAATATTAATGTCCATGGACCACTGGTTCTTGGGGTAACTGTACCAAATATTAATGTCCATGGACCACTGGTTCTTGGGGTAACTGTACCAAATATTAATGTCCATGGACCACTGGTTCTTGGTAACTGTACCAAATATTAATGTCCATGGACCACTGGTTCTTGGGGTAACTGTACGGGTCACTTTCAAGTCCAACTGCCTTTAATTGAAGCCCATAATCGGCTGTTATTCCATCTTCTCCACTAGTTGCAGATGTTTTTACCCCTCAGTGCCAGTAAGGGAGCTGGTCCAGTGGGAATGTGACGTCAATGCATACCCTCTCTTGACTGCTCTCTCTGCTCCACGCTGCTGCTCTGTCAGGTCATTGATGACCTCACTGAGGTGTCCGACCATGCAGCAACTTAGGCCTTAACTTTATAGATGAAAACACAGAAATACAAGTTAATGATGGATTACAGGGCTTCTACTGTCTCGTCTCATATTTCCTGATTGAAATACTATTTTACACATTTGTGATGAGTTCCCTTCACATTCAAGTTTGTGTAAAATTTTCTGCGGGTGAGATTTCACGAGCAAGTCTAGGTTCTGCTGGTCGTCGCATCATTCATTCTTTACTCATCTACTTGTATGTGGTGTCTCTTTTTTATGCAAGTGAATCTTTTTTCCAAGTTCTCAGATCATGTTCCGTGAACACGCTAACACGTTTGACCGACACCGACCTGGCAAGGTGAAGTGGAAACGAAGGGGTCAGAAAACACATGACTCTGCTAGAAATGTAGGCTAGCGACTTTTTCTGTTACCGTGTTTCGTACCACTAACTTTTACAAATGAACATTTCAAATATCATTCAAGTCTGACAATGTTTTTCAAAGTAAACAGCTAGTGAAACATTGAAACTACGTCTGAATGCATGTTTTTATTATTATTATTATTATTATTATTATTATTATTATTATTATTATTATTATTATTATTATGGGCATGCCAAGTAGTGGCATGACCATATTGCAATCGTCCAGAATGGCCCAAAAGGCAATGTTGCTAGCGTTTCGCTAACATGCTAAAGTTGCAAGGGTCCCACTGCGCACCAGCGGGTGTAAAGCATGACCCCGCACTGATGTGGGAAAAAAAAATCTCCAAAAAATGAAACACGGCCGAGAAAACCTGAAAAATGAAGGCGATATATTAGTATACAGAAAGGTTTCCCTTTTTTTATTATTATTATTATTATTATTCCGCACTCTTTTTTCGTCCGTTAATACGGCCCGAACCGCAACGTGCAGCCATGCATGGCATACATCTTTGGATGCGTCTCCATCGTGATTCGATGGGTATTACTTTTCTCAGTAATAGGGGTTACCGTGGCAACGCTAGATGCCAAAAAGCAAAAAAAAAGGCGAAAATTCCCGCGCTTATTGCTCGGCCGAACTTTATCGTAGAGACATCGTTCAAAGCTTGAAACATTCGGCCCGATAGTCTTTAAAGGACCATACAACTTCATCATGCTAGTTATTACGGTTTTTGCGATATTTAACTTTCAATTTAAAAAAAAAATCACTTTTATTTTGGACGCTTGTTGCTAGGCAACGGTTTATCGTACAGACATCATTACAACATTGACCAACCCGGGACGCTTTGTACTGCAACATATTTTAGTCTCGTCATGCTTGCTATTACGGTTTTTGAGATATTCCACATTGTTCATTTTGATGCTAACGGAACTTCGGATGCTTGTTGCGCGGCAACGTGGTATCGCAGAGACTTGGTTCCAACGTTAAAAGACTCAGCTTCATGTGGACTACAACATACTGAGGTCTCATTACGCTGTCGTTTACAGCTTTTGAGATATTAAAGCCAAATTGTCCCATTCTATCCTATGGGGCTTGTTACCATGGCAACAAAAACCAATGCATTTGTATGGGGGACCATGTGAATAAACAATCTGTTAATGCTGCCCGAACCGGAATGTGCACCCATGCATGGCATATATCGTTGGATGCGTCTCCATCGTGCCTCGATGGGCATTACTTTTCTCAGTCAAAAGTGTTACCGTGGCAACGCTAGATGCCAAAAAGCAAAAAAAAAGGCAAAAATTCAGACGCTTATTGCTTGGTCGAACTTTATCGTAGAGACATCGTTCAAACTTTCAAACACTCGGCCCGATTGTCCCTAACGCTACGTACAACCTCATTATGCTAATTATTACAGTTTTTGCGATATTGGCCTTTCATTTTTTTTTTTATTTCTGTTTGAATTTGGACGCTTGTTGCTAGGCAACAGGTTATCGTAGAGACATCGTACAAATGTCCCCTGACTCGGCACGCTGTGGACTTCAACATACTCAAATTTCATGAAGCTGGCATTTAAGGAAATTTTATGTCAAAATCCAGGCCAAATGGCCCCATTCATTCAAATGGGGTTTTGTACCATGGTGAAAAAAAAACCTATCCGTTAACGTAGCCTGAACCGGAACATGCTCCCATGCATGGCATACATCGTTGGATGCGTCTCCATTGTGCCTCGATGGGCATTGCTTTTCTCAGTCAAAAGCGTTACCGTGGGGACGCTAGACGGCAAAAAGCGCGCCCCATTAATAGCTATTGGGAGCACAGGAATGAATGAAATACAACCGTAAACACCTCAAACTGACATAAAACCGCCCCCAACACAAACACTGCAGCCCCAAACCAGAGCAGCGAGAGGGCTCGAATGGGCGGTAGGGCATGCCCATATCAAAATTTCCAGAAATTTTCTAGTTATTATTATTATTATGTATTGGTCCTCTCCTGGCTGGCCCACCGCCCGTCCTGATTACTGCGTCAGTTCAAAAGTTCAACAACCTGAACTCTGACAAACTTGTCAGAGTTTGTTTTTAGGTAACGCTGCAGTACCAACACAGTAAAGCTGCAATAACAGCGCAGTTATAGCGCAGTCACGCCGCAGTAACAGCCCAGTAATGCCGAAGTAACGCTGCAATAATGCCGCAGTAACGCTGCAGTAACGTTGCAGTAACAGCCAGTAACATCCCAGTAATGCCGCAGTTATAGCGCAGTTACGCCGCAGTAACAGTGCATTGCCACAGTAACGCTGCAGTAACAGCGCATTAACACCGCAGTAACGCTGTAGTAACAGTGCAGTAACACTGCAGTCACGCCGCAGTAACAGCGCATTAACGCCACAGTAACGTTGCAGTAACAGCCAGTAACTTTGCAGTAACATCCCAGTAATGCCGCAGTTATAGCGCAGTAACACCACAGTAACAGGGCAGTCACGCCGCAGTAACAGCCCAGCAACAGCGCATTAACGCTGCAGTAATAGCACAGTAACAGCACAGTAATGCTGCAGTAATGCAGCAATAACGCCGCAGTAACAGCCCAGTAACGCCACAGTAACAGCCCAG
Organism: Cololabis saira; assembly: GCF_033807715.1. Classification (NCBI taxonomy): domain Eukaryota; kingdom Metazoa; phylum Chordata; class Actinopteri; order Beloniformes; family Belonidae; genus Cololabis; species Cololabis saira. The sequence continues at coordinate 1,520,185 of NC_084588.1, read as the reverse complement.
TAACGCCACAGTAACAGCCCAGTAACGCCACAGTAAGAGCCCAGTAACGCCACAGTAACAGCCCAGTAATGCCCCAGTAACAGCCAGTAACAGCACAGTAATGCTGCAGTAATGCAGCAATAACGCCGCAGTAACAGCACAGTAACGTCGCAGTAACAGCACAGTAACGCCGCAGTAATGCAGCAATAACGCCGCAGTAACAGCCAGTAACAGTACAGTAACGTTGCAGTAACAGCACAGTAACGCCGCAGTAATGCAGCAATAACGCCGCAGTAACAGCCAGTAACAGTACAGTAACGTTGCAGTAACAGCACAGTAACGCCGCAGTAATGCAGCAATAACGCTGCAGTAACAGCCAGTAACAGTACAGTAACGTCGCAGTAACAGCACAGTAACGCCGCAGTAATGCAGCAATAATGCCGCAGTAACAGCCAGTAACAGTACAGTAACGCCGCAGTAATGCGGCAATAACGCTGCAGTATTAGCCCAGTAATGCTACAGTAACGCTGCAGTTATGGCAAATTAACGCCACAGTAATGCTGCAGTAATGGTGAATTAACGCCACAGTAACGCTGCAGTAATGGTGAATTAATGCCACAGTAACGCTGCAGTAATAGCGCATTAATGCCACAGTAAGAGCGCATTAACACCGCAGTAACAGCACAACAGTAACTTTTTTTGTGTCTTTGAACAGAACTGATGCAACGTGTCACAAAGCTTTGTCTCTTCTGTCCAAAGGACGTTCCCTCAGAAATGTCCATTTATTTTCAACACTGACGTTTCCTTGACCCTGGAGTTCACCTTGGATCCGTTCTGCGCTCATATCATCAGACAACCCTCCCCTCTGATGTCTCTGGACACGTTCAGTGTGGTAAACGCCACCACGACACAAACAGCCGAGTGACCACTTTCAACCCTTTAAACAGTCAGACTGACTGAAGACACCTGGGACGTTGATTACAGGACACCCTTCAGTTTAACACATCTTTAGTTTGACTCTTTTCTGGGGTACCAGTTCATTTTTCCAGGACAGTTTTCCATTGCTGTTTTGTTTTTGTAAAGGTTTGATTGAGGCACGGTGAAGGAAGTCTCGGGAGCGTTGTTGCTCCTCCCAGTCGGGGTACAGGTGGGAGAATTTCACTCCCATGAACTGTGACAAAGGAAGAGCTTGTGGTGTTTGGAGTCTTTATAACCTACATTTTCAGTAGCTCTCTGTGCCACCTGTATTGCTAAAAGAACAAAAATAACACCATACATACTCAAATCCACACGATTTGTTCAACACACAGGCTTGCTTCAAAAGCTCGTTATTCAAATAAGTATCAGAATATAATCATATAAACCTTTCTTGATCCCACAATGGAAATAATGTTGTTGCAGTATTCTTAGTGTAAACTTCATGAAAAGTAAAAAGTAAAAATGAAACCTAAGATCAAATAACAAGCAGATACTTTTAGCATTTCAGCCTCCTCTCTTGGCACAGTCATCGTATAACGCTGTTTGGGATGGCTGGAAAGAGCTGCCTGGATCCTTGCAGCAGCTCATCTGACGAAGCCTCTGACTCACAGTAAATGTGCAGCTGGTGTGCAGTTGTCCGTCGTTGAGCAGTTTGGGCAACATTCATCTTTCCCCAAACAGCTCTGGGGGCTCCAGAGCAGAATCGCTATCTAATCAAGGGGAGAGCTCATCCATGGATTTGATCAGGCACCTGTTTTTATAAAAAAGAGACAATGTAAACCAGGACAGCGAAGCGTAGACAGCCTTTAGCATTTGTGTGTTTGTTTGTAAAGAGTAACATTTGGGTGTTGAGGAACCAGACTGCAGTCTTGACGAGCCCCTTACCCAGCGTTTGGGGAGCGATGGCGTTCACTTTAACTTCCTCAGTGCAGGTGCTGTGATGACAGGGACGGTAGATCCGTGGTCTCAGCATCAGCGGGCAGCTGTCACCGTGACGACCAGTCACTTTATGCATACACTGGACTACTCGTGACTGGAGGCCTTTTCCACACGTAGATGAGCACTGAAAAAGCCAATAAAATGTTCCAGATTTCACTGCTTGGTTTGTTGTAAATGATCGGCATGTGCAGGTCTTTACAAGGTATTTGAACAGAGACAAAGCATGGCCTAAAGCAGCTTAAAGAGGGTCTGCATTGACGTCACTTTCCCACTGGACCAGCCCCCTTACTCACACTGAGTGGTAAAAACAGCTGGAACTAGTGGAGAAGACGGGATAACAGCTGATTATCAGCTTAAATTAAAGGCAGTTGGACTTGACAGTGACCTGTACAGTTACCCCAAGAACCAGTGGTCCATGGACATTAATATTTGGTACAGTTACCCCAAGAACCAGTGGTCCATGGACATTAATATTTGGTACAGTTACCAAGAACCAGTGGTCCATGGACATTAATATTTGGTACAGTTACCAAGAACCAGTGGTCCATGGACATTAATATTTGGTACAGTTACCAAGAACCAGTGGTCCATGGACATTAATATTTGGTACAGTTACCAAGAACCAGTGGTCCATGGACATTAATATTTGGTACAGTTACCAAGAACCAGTGGTCCATGGACATTAATATTTGGTACAGTTACCAAGAACCAGTGGTCCATGGACATTAATATTTGGTACAGTTACCCCAAGAACCAGTGGTCCATGGACATTAATATTTGGTACAGTTACCCCAAGAACCAGTGGTCCATGGACATTAATATTTGGTACAGTTACCCCAAGAACCAGTGGTCCATGGACATTAATATTTGGTACAGTTACCAAGAACCAGTGGTCCATGGACATTAATATTTGGTACAGTTACCAAGAACCAGTGGTCCATGGACATTAATATTTGGTACAGTTACCAAGAACCAGTGGTCCATGGACATTAATATTTGGTACAGTTACCAAGAACCAGTGGTCCATGGACATTAATATTTGGTACAGTTACCAAGAACCAGTGGTCCATGGACATTAATATTTGGTACAGTTACCAAGAACCAGTGGTCCATGGACATTAATATTTGGTACAGTTACCCCAAGAACCAGTGGTCCATGGACATTAATATTTGGTACAGTTACCCCAAGAACCAGTGGTCCATGGACATTAATATTTGGTACAGTTACCCCAAGAACCAGTGGTCCATGGACATTAATATTTGGTACAGTTACCAAGAACCAGTGGTCCATGGACATTAATATTTGGTACAGTTACCAAGAACCAGTGGTCCATGGACATTAATATTTGGTACAGTTACCCCAAGAACCAGTGGTCCATGGACATTAATATTTGGTACAGTTACCCCAAGAACCAGTGGTCCATGGACATTAATATTTGGTACAGTTACCAAGAACCAGTGGTCCATGGACATTAATATTTGGTACAGTTACCAAGAACCAGTGGTCCATGGACATTAATATTTGGTACAGTTACCAAGAACCAGTGGTCCATGGACATTAATATTTGGTACAGTTACCCCAAGAACCAGTGGTCCATGGACATTAATATTTGGTACAGTTACCCCAAGAACCAGTGGTCCATGGACATTAATATTTGGTACAGTTACCCCAAGAACCAGTGGTCCATGGACATTAATATTTGGTACAGTTACCCCAAGAACCAGTGGTCCATGGACATTAATATTTGGTACAGTTACCAAGAACCAGTGGTCCATGGACATTAATATTTGGTACAGTTACCAAGAACCAGTGGTCCATGGACATTAATATTTGGTACAGTTACCAAGAACCAGTGGTCCATGGACATTAATATTTGGTACAGTTACCAAGAACCAGTGGTCCATGGACATTAATGTTTGGCCACGAATTGAGTTTCCTGATATTTATATGTACTTAATTTCTACGCCGGAGAAATACAGGATTACAAAAGTCTTGACGCTTGGTCCGACTTCAAGGCAGGATTTGTTGGTGAAATTAAAGTGACACTGAACTTTATGATTTGACCGTTTAACGTTAGCTACCCAAAAATCCAACATTACCTGATACAAAATGGGAACCGCAAATCCACGATTCGGTGTCTGGAATCCAGTTGTTTCTGTGAATTGCAGCGATCCATTTGTCCGATTTCTTGCTAAATCTATGAGTGCAGTCGATCGCACAACAACTCTTTCCCATTTTAGATGTTTTCCAGTTGCTCAAATTGAAAGTTGACGCTGCCACTCAGTCTTTCTGACACTCAGTCTTTCTGTCACTCAGTCTCTCTGACACTCAGTCTTTCTGACACTCAGTCTTTCTGCCACAACCCGCTGTGAAGCTGCATCTGTGACGTCATGTGCATTCCCTCTATTGTGCTTTAGGTTTACATTAAGGCAAACAACCATGTCCTGCCTGTCCAACTGCATGCACTGGTCAACTATCTGCAACAGCATGGACATGTGCAATCTGTAATATGAACGATTTATGTCAGCAAAAAAAAACAAAAAAAAAAACATCTTGTATGAGTGCTCAATTTGCTCCAAGAAGTTGATGCTAGTCAATGCTAATATTTAGTATTTTCTTTGAGTACCATTCATTTTGAAGTCACTTAATATAATTCTTTGCATTTGCCGTTCAGATTATTTGATAGAGCTGAGAAGATTACAAATGCTATCCACCTTATTCCTGGAGCCTCTACTGTAGAAACGGTTGTGGGTGCAACTTCCGGTGAGACGCCGGAAGTTGCGTAACGCCATTGACTAACCATGGCAGCTGAGCGGGAGCAGCGGTTTATTTTAAGGCAATTTGCTTTCAATCTAGCGGTTTTGTTTTCTGAAATTTAATGTTTAACATGTTTATCAACCGTAGCATTTACTAAAATGAGCTCGGGTACGTCGTGTTGTGGAGGAAAACCTGCATCCTACTTTGTGGCTGGATCCGACAAAGCACCGGAGGAGAGACGGGAATCCTCAGAGGATTGACAGGAATGTCATGAAAAATCAGGTATGATTTCAGGTTAATGTCATGAGAACATCAGGTATGATTTCAGGTGTATGGAGGACACAGCATTGTAGTATTTGTCCGGTAATGACAACCTTTAGTATTATTTATTATTTTCTGTGAAGTTAAAATACAAAGTGTGTTTATGGCACGGACTGCAGGGCAGCATTAGAATAAAAATACAATAGTTTCACTACAGACGTGTTGATAAGAAAAAAGTTTTTTGTTAATTAATTTTTAAATCTTAGCTGTGATCAGTACTCGAGTTGTGAAATAAAAATGGTGGATTTTATCATATGGGGACAGATAATTTGTGCTGATTACAAATAATATAATATATTACAAATAACAGCAGTGACCAAAACACCTGCAGAAATACTGCAGGAATGACATAGCAGCAGTTAAATGCAGCCTTCTGTAAGCTTTAAATATCCACTGGGCTTACATCAAATACATCAAAACACAACAATAAAAAACACTTTTCTGAACTTATCAATATGACTCTGTCCTTCACAGGATAAGTAAAATGGATCACTGCAAAAACTCACAATCTTAACAAGAATATTTGTCTTATTTTTAGTTAAAATGTCTCATTTTAGTCAAAAATTCTCATTACACTTAAAACAAGACTCATCACTGTAAAAAACAACAATTTTCACCTGTTTCAAGTAGATTTTCACTTGAAATAAGTAGAAAAATCTGCCAGTGCAACAAGATTTTTTTGCTTGTAATAAGAAGATAAATCTTGTCCCACTGGCAGATTTTCTTACTTATTTCAAGTGAAAATTTACCTGAAACAGGTGAGAATTGTCACATTTTTGTGGTGATGACTCTAACCAGAATGTTAAATGTAAATGTTGAAATAGCAGTAAAACCACATTCATTGATGAACTGACATAAGGGATGGAAAGGGGGGATGGCAGTTTTACAGGGGGGATGATTTGGACCGTTTTTATTTCAGGGGGGGATGCCATCCCCCTCATCCCCCCTCAACTCCAGTACTGGCTGTGATAATGTACCGGTTTTTTCCTAAACTTCTGGAGGGCTTAGGTGATGTGGTTGCAGGTCTTCCCCCAGGTACATTTGATGAGGGGGCTGGGGGTGTTATAGTGGTAGGGAAAACCCTAATGTATCATATCTTATCTTAATAATTGTGTACTGTATTGCTCCCTCAGATGAGCCTGACCAGATGGATCAGAAGGAGTAGCTGTGCTCAACACCAAAGCTTCCTGTGATGCCCAAACACAGTGGTCAGATCCAGGGATGGAGGACCACACCTATTCTATTATTTACGTGCTGGAGATGAGGTGATGGGTGACCGTGGTTTCACAGTTAGAGACTTGCTGGAGGAGCGTAGGGGGAAACTAATCATTCCAGCATTCACACGCAAAGGATGCCAGCTGACCAGTGAGGAGGTCACTCACACACGCCGCATTGCTCATGGCTGCATTCATGTTGAATAAGGAACCTGAAGGTGTACAAGATTCTTTCTCAAACAGGGCCAATTCACTTTGTGCCCAAAATTGACAAAATGCTCAAGATTTGTGCTGGTTTAGTGAATTTAAGAGCTGAGTTTATTTCAAGTGAAAAGTGAGAAGACATTTAATATTGCACTTAAACATACTTACATATTTCATTCATTTAACATTTTCTGAAAACAATTTAGGTACCGTTACACTTACAGTATCTTTAACACATAACTCTCAACAGGTAAGTGCTGTATGTAGTTTGTAGAGCTGCACTTACATATTTCATTCATTTAACATTTTCTGAAAACAACTGAGGTCCAGCTGCAATTGTTGTTTTTTTGAGGAGATAAAAGTCTAAATATTGTGATTTCAGTTAGTCAGGTGTGAATATTTTCTGGTTTCTTAAGTCCTCCGACAGTAAACTGAATTTCTCTCACTTAAGACACAAATGTAATGTGCTTTTGTTAAACAATATTTTTGTGTTAAAATGTTTTGATTCATGTCCCTATATTGTATGTCCTAATATGTCAGGAGGGGATCTTTCAGGTTCTGTTTTTAATAAAACTGAAAACAAAAATGAAGTCTGTTGTACTGTTTCCCCCTAGCTTTATACAGAGGGGCAGAGCTGAATCTTCTTTGTACTAAATTCATCTACAAATGTTGGAAGTATGTGAAAGTTCTGGAGGTGTTTCATGTGTGTATCTGAAGTCTTTGTCAAATGAAATGTGGAACTCCAGGTGCTCAGTTGGTGTCCAGATAACCAGCTCTGCAGCCCCAGGCACATCACTGCCAGCTGGACCTGAAAGAATAAATATAAAAGATGGCTTACAGTTTGTCTTAATGTAGGTTCACAAGTAGCCTACCTGTCACATTAGTTCATAGATTATAAGCAGTACTCGAGTTGTAAAAAAAAAAATCAGGGGGGATGGTGGATTTTATCATATGGGGACAGATAATTTGTTCTGATTACAAATAATATAATATATTACAAACAATAGCAGTGACCAAAACACCTGCAGAAATACTGCAGGAATGACATAGCAGCAGTTAAATGCAGCCTTCTGTAAGCTTTAAATATCCACTGGGCTTACATCAAATACATCAAAACACAACAATAAAAAACACTTTTCTGAACTTATCAATATGACTCTGTCCTTCACAGGATAAGTAACATGGATCACTGCAAAAACTCAAAATCTTAACAAGAATATTTGTCTTATTTCTAGTTAAAATGTCTCATTTTAGTAAAAAAAAATCTCATTACACTTAAAACAAGACTCATCACTGGAAAAAAGAACAATTTTCACCTGTTTCAAGTAGATTTTAACTTGAAATAAGTAAAAAAAATCTGCCAGTGGAACAAGATTTTTTTGCTTGTAATAAGAAGAAAATTTACTTGAAACAGGTGAAAATTGTCAAATGTTATTTTTCTGGTGATGACTCTAAATGTTGAAATAGCAGTAAAACCACATTCATTGATGAAATGACATAAGGGATGGAAAGGGGGATGATTTGGAGCGTTTGTATTTCAGGGGGATGCCATCCCCCCTCACCTCGAGTACTGATAAGTAACAATATTTACCCACCTGGAGGAGTATCCACTTTGACCATTGGGAAGAATGAGATACTTCTCATCTTCTAAGCATTTCTTCACTTGTTCAGGTCGTCCTCCCATCCCTCAACAGCAGGAGGCAGAGGTAAGATGATATTGTCCCGTTTGAGCTGTGACAGGTGGTGTTTCCACATGTTTTATATCCCCAACGCTCGGAGAAAGAGGGTTAACGCGTTCACTCAGCATGTAAACAAACGCCGGTTCCGGCACGCGCCGGAAGTAGCACCCACAATTCGCGCAAAGCCTCATGGGCCGTAGGAATAAGGTGGATAGAACATACTGGTAATCGGTTTTATGTGGATGTATTCATCAGCCTTAAAAAAAAAAAAGAGAAGTAATTATGACATTACTAAATACAGTGTACCAATATGGAATCAGAGGGGTGGTATTGCTCTGTTTGAGATCTCATAAAGGATGCAGAGGACAGTTTGTGAAGATGGGAGAGTATTCGTCATGCTTGGACATTGCTTGTGGTGTCCAATAGGGATCAGTTTTGGGTACAAAATTGTTTATTCTTCATCTTAAAGGGGACCTATTATGAAAAACCGGTTTTCTCTTGCTTTAACATACAGTATATAAAGTGGTCTCCCCTCAGCCTGCCAACTCAGAGAAGGAGGAAACAACCAGATTCTGCAGTGTCTGTACAGCCGCCCGGATGATCGTCCAGTGTGATGTGGATCTACGAGCCAATAAGATTCTGCTCCCGTCTTTACGTAGCGACGGAGCGATTTACATCGGTTGGCCTCCGATGCGTGAAACCATGCCCACAACTAAGCAAAAACAATCAAAAGCTTGTTTTTAAGACATTCAAGGCCTGTTTAAAATAGGTATTAGATGCCATAATAGGTCCCCTTTAATGATATTTACAAGGTATTTAAAATATTCACATTGGTACTTTTGACACAATTTACAGATGACGCAAATTTTTGTTCTAAGGAGAATTTAAGTATGCTACATGAGATAGTTACATTAGAAATGTGTACATTTAAAAAGAAATGTTTTGACACAAATAAATGTTCACTAGGTTACTTTTATTCATGTTTAATACAATTTCTTAATTATAATATATGGTAGTTTTACTGACACCCTCGTGCTCAGGAGTTCAAACAACAAAAAAAACAACCAATAATTTAACAACAATGTTCCAACATGCTTACAAACGAAGTCCAATGACACCACTCATGACTCTAATGGCGCTTTTCCACTAGTTCCTACTCAGCCCGACTTGGCTCGTCACGGCTCGTCACGCCTCGTCACGCCTCGTCATGCCCCGTCACGCCTCTACCTGATATAGTGCCGGCTCAGCCCGGTTAGAAACCTCGGCAGAATGGTTACAGAAAAAGTATCTGCTTGGCGCGGCTCCACCCGCCTCGGCCCGTAGTGGAAAAGTGCAAGACGGGGGCGTGGCAGGTAGAAGCGCTGTGTAGGTACTAGTGGAAAAGGGCCATATGTGAAACCATTCAAAAGTTGTGGCAGAAAATAGGAACTATCAAATATCGACCAATCAGAAGAAGGGGCGGGGCTAATTTGCACCAATTATGGCCAATGACTCAAAACCATGTCCGATGACACCACCCACGACTCTTTATGTCACACCATTCAAAAGTTACAGCAGAAAATAGGATCTATCAAATATCGACCAATCAGATGAAGGGGAGGGGCTAATTCAGGCCAATGAAGGTCAAGTAGAAGCCGCAACAGTGATAATCGTATCATTAAATTTTCAGACGACACTGCCATCTTAGGCCTAATGAAGAAGGACAGGGATATTTGAGTATCATTCAGAAATAGAGTTTTTTGTCTCATGGTGTGATGAATCACTTGTTTTTGAATGTTAAGAAGACAGAGGAGATGGTTTTTGACCCCAGAGGAGTGGGTGACCACAGGCCTGTGGTCATACACAATGAAGCCTTGTTTAAATATCTGGGTGTTTTTATTGATAGCTCGCTTACTTGGAGTATGCATGTTGACACGCTCTGTAGCAGACTCCAACAGCGCCTGTACTGCACATGTTGCGGCGATTGAGAGTTCATGGTGTAGAACAAAAATGTATGTTGATTTTTTACCATGCTGTTTGTGAGAGTCTTATTGCATTGCCGCTTGGTACGGTAATTTGTCTGTACAATTAAGGTCCAAGTTGGTTGGTCTCATGCAGATGGCATGGAAGATAACAGGTGTACAGGAACACCCACACCTGCAGTCCACCTATGAGCAGGCTGCTCTAAGGCTGTGATCCTTCCCACGTGTTACACAGTGAGTTCCAGGTACTGCCATCAGGGAGGAGGTTTAGGGCCCCACGCTGTAGGCTAAAAAGATTTAAAAACTCTTTTATCTCATCCTCAATAAGGCTACTTAATAGCAGCAAATGAAATATAGAGGAGGGTTATCTTTGAACTGTGTTATTGAAACGGTATCATCTAGTACACACACTCTGTGGTCTATGTCTATGTAAATATGGTGTATGTTCTTGTCCTTGAGAAGTCCCTGTCCTTTGTTGTTGTTGATTCTTGTTGTCTGTGTTTCTATTGGTATGGGTTATAGCCCAACCTGAATTTCCCACACGTGGGACAATGAAGTGTATCTTAATCTTAATCTTACTCTTAATCTTAAATACTCAATACCGAGTCCGATGACACCACCCACGACTCTCTATGTCAAACCATTCAAAAGTTATGGCAGGTAGGAAGTATCAAATACGGACCAATCAGATGAAGGGGGGGGGGGCTTTTTGGCGTCTAGAGTC